>NW_028317813.1:20120000-20420750 GCF_062004578.1 Staurois parvus | reverse complement strand
ATTGTGCAAGTTCTCCCACTTAAAAAGATGAGAGAGGCCTGTAATTGGCATCATAGGTAGACCTCAACTATGAGAGACAAAATGAGAAAACAAATCCAGACAATCACATTGGCTGATTTGGAAAGAATGTATTTGAAAATTATGGTGGAAAATAAGTATTTGGTCAATATCAAAAGTTCATCTCAATACTTTGTTATATATCTTTTGTTGACAATGACAGAGGTCAAACGTTTCCTGTAAGTCTTCACAAGGTTGGCACACACTCTTGCATGCAGATCTCCTCTAGAGCAGTGATGTTTTGGGGCTGTCGCTGGGCAACACGGACTTTCAACTCCCTCCAAAGGTTTTCTATGGGGTTGAGATCTGGAGACTGGCTAGGCCGCTCCAGGACCTTGAAATGCTTCTTACGAAGCCACTCCTTCGTTGCCCGGGTGGTATGTTTGGGATCATTGTCATGTTGGAAAACCCAGCCACGTTTCACCTTCAATGCCCTTGCTGATGGAAGGAGGTTTGCACTCAAAATCTCGTGATACATGGCCCCATTCTTTTTGTCCTGTACATGGATCAGTCATCCTGATCCCTTTGCGGAGAAACAGCCCCAAAGCATGATATTGCCACCCCCATGCTTCACAGTAGGTATGGTGTTCTTTGGATGCAACTCAGCATTCTCTCTCCTCCAAACACGACGAGTTGTGTTTCTACCAAACAGTTCTATTTTGGTTTCATGTGACCATATGACATTCTCCCAATCCTCTTCTGGATCATCCAAATGCTCTCTAGCAAACTTCAGACGGGCCCGGACATGTACTGGCTCTCATAGTTGAGGTCTACCTATGATGCCAATTACAGGCCTCTCTCATCTTTTTAAGTGGGAGAACTTGCACAATTGGTGGCTGACTAAATACTTTTTTGCCCCACTGTATGTGAACCCAGGCTAAAAATGTTTTGCAAATATACGTACTGTGTCCCCTTAAGGCTCAGACTCACAGCTCACATAAACCAGCATGAAATCAGCCTCACTTTCTGATGGGCTTGCTGACATCCCTAAGCCCTGTTTGTTTCTTTTTTGTTATTTTCACATTAACACTGGCAGTTTACCCCTAGCACTAACAGAGGATTGCACAGAGGATACCCTTTGACTAGCAGTTTGCAATTTCTTAGGCTAAGTTTAGACCTTTTCTCCTATTTCCCCACCATTTTCAAGGTATACAAGCTAAAATGATTGTCAGTGTGTGTTCTGCCTCCAGCAGGATATTCATTAACCACTTGCCCTCCGGAAAGTTTTATCCCCTTTACAACCAGGTCATTTTTTGCTATTCGGCACTGCTTTACTTTAATCTCACAATTGTGCAGCCATACAACGCTGTACACAAATGAAATTTATATAATTGTTTTCACACAAATAGAGCTTTCTTTTGGTAGTATTTGATCACTATTGGGTTTTTAATTGTTATTAAAATATACATTTTTTTGCTTTCTGCTATAAAACATTTCCATAAAAAAAAATTAAAAAATTACATTTCTTCATAAATGTAGGCCAAAATGTATTCTGTCTTTGGAAAAAAAAATCCCAATAAGAGCATCCTTTTTTGTGTGAAACTTATAGCGTCCTCAAACTAGGGTATATATTGTACACTAGATTTTTTATTTATTTTGTATACTAGTAATGGTGCTGATCAGTGAATTATAGTGGGATTATGATAGTGTGACAAGCAATCTGACACTAGCTGATGCTTGCTGGAGGGTAAACTAACTGACTGACACTGACATCAATAGTGACACCAATACAGTGATCAGTGCTAATACTGTCACTGTACTAATAACACTGGTTTTAACATCTAGGGGCGATCAAGGGGTTAACTGTGTGCCTAACAATGTGTAATGTGTGTAGTATGTGCTACTTTTACTACCTTTACTTTGCAGGGAGGAGAAAAACAGCAAGATCGCTTGTCAAGAGCTCTGTGTTGTTTACCAACACAGCGCTCCCTTCCATGAATCACTGAGCTGATCAACAGGTCCCGGCAATAAATCATTGGCCAGGACCCACTGATTGGTTTGTGCTGTAATGAATCACAGCACAGCCAGCATGCACCCTACCCAGCAGCATTGATCACATACCAGATACGGTACCAGAGCGGCCGTCCTGCAGCAGTATATCTGCATGCGGCAGTCTGCAAGCGGATAAATTGTGCTGCCTGCAAAATTATATTTGGTTACTAGATGGAGCCCAAAATAAATGTACTGTTTTGCAGAAACTAGAAATTATTTAGCTTCATCCTTCAGTCTAAGAAAAGGAAACAAGTGCATCCTTAGGGTTCAGACTCCATCTTAGAAACTGTGAGAGAAGGAGCCAGCTATCAGAGCACATATTGGCCTAAGGCTTGCATCCCCTAAAGGCAGCATCGCTGGTGAGAATCACTTATTGCCATCTATAACCTAACTATTCACTGTGTTTTATGTACGTTATTACATTTATTATATGTATTTCTCACCTGTTTTTTCTTAATAGTTTCACCCCACCCTGTTTTTTTAATAAAGCTTCAAGATCACATTTAGTCTGGCTTATTCCAGAATAGAAGGGTTTAGCTGCATGTCGAGTTAAGTTGCAAGCAGGGAAATATGTAGAAAGGACAGAAGTGCATATCTGTGAAGGTTCTCATTTATGCAAATCATGGTATAGCTAGTAGTAGTTAGTCATATTTAACTGTACTCATTTTGTAATATTGAAGACAATTCATAAAAATGCAATCACTCTTTGTAGGATCTCAGCAGATCGTTTTTAGCCCCTAATTTCATCAACTATCAGCCTGAAAGCATCAGTGGTAAAGTTTCTTTCTTTCTAAAGTTGTTTCACCCACCTATTCACCAGCTGTTTTTTAGCCCTTTATAAAATCGTATTGGCCCTTTGACCCATTTACCGTTGAACCCAAGGCCACACTTCACTGCCTGTATCAAGAGTATAGTGTTTTCATTAATCTTGTTGCTTATTTCTATTTCTACTGTACATCTATTATGTAAAATGTCCTCATTCAAAACCTTACTAATATAGCTTACACCACATGGAATTATATTAAGCAAAGCAACTTCATCTTTAAAGGCAATGCCAATGCCAAGGTGCATCAACAATTGTTGCATTTTAGTAACAGTGTCAGGAATGGACTTGCCAATGGTGGTGGGACTCACCTGCCTTGTGTGCTGCAGTACCAGGGCTGGCCAGCGGGTGCTCTCAGCAACCAGAACCTCTCTCCTGCAGTCGGCCATCACCTGAGGCTGATTGCAGGAGGTGTATTTAAGGAATGGCCAGACCTGCAGTCAGTGCCTTGGTGTATGTTTCCCATGAGCCCCTGTATCTGCATCCTGTCTGCTTCCTGCCTGATTCTTGACTTCGGCTATTCCTGACCACTCTCCAGCCTGCTCCTTTGGTACCTTGTCTGCCTGATTGTTCCTGACCCGGCCCGTCTGACTATGCTCTGTCTACTCCTTTGTGTCTTGTCTGCCCGATGATTCCTGACCCGGCCCGCCTGACCACTCCACCTCACCAGCCCTGACTGCTCTTATCTGTGTACATTCCGTTATCAGTTGGAGGTTTGGTTTTGTTATATTGTGTGTTATATTTGTGTATAACCCTTAATAAATTATATTGTTACACCATACTTGAGCCTGCGTTTCCCTGTGTCAGTTCACGCATCTCTGATCTTACCTGGAGCCCTGACAAACAGAGCACCTAAAGTGTATTCAATTGAAAAATGTTTTCCCCAATCTTTACAGCCAATATGCCACAAGTAGGTTCAAGTTTACAACGATGCCACAACTGAAACTGGCTTGGTTCACACTGCTGCAACCAGGGCCAGTGCTAGACTATTTTTCACCCTAGGCAAGACCAGCTACTTGGTTCCCCCCCCCAAAAAAAAAAATGTTGGCCAGCTGGGTCACACTCACACAGACACGAGACATCAGAGTCAGACATTACTTTCCTCTGCAGGCGCAGCTCCGCCTCCACTGATGAATAGGAATAGAAGGGCTGGAACTCCAGAGCAGTCAGCAGTCACCAGCCGGCTTGGAGTAAAGGACTGAGTCTGAGAGGAACACTGGACGGAGCGGCAGCTCAGCTTCTACACTGGCCCCAGACACCTGGCATCTTCCTCTGTTCTTTCTTCTTCCCCTCTGCCACCCCTCCCCTCAGCTGAAGGATTCATGACGTGGCGGCATCCCACGCAGAGAGAGTGCCATCCTGTGCTGCATGCAGGTGCCCCTAGATGGCAGTGCAAACTAGGCGGCTGCCTAGTTTGCCTAGTAGAAGCATCGGCCCTGGCTGCGATCCTAAAGTTGTGTGACTTGCTTGCGACTTCCTTGTGACTTGCTTGCAACCATTGTGATTTAACATTGCAGTCAATGGCACTCAAGTTGCACCAAAGTCACAGAAAAATAGCGCAGGAACTTTTTTTTTGTTGTTTCTGCAACTTGAATCACATCGATTGAAATGAACGTGTTTTGACTTGTCATGTGACGTTATGTGTTGCAAGTAACAGCAGTGTGAACCAGGACTAATACTCCAAATCCAGACTTTTTTACTTTATTTTTTACTAATGGGGAAGGGCTAGAACCTCTTTCAAATTTTCATTGCCACCTGAGTCATTGTTGGGGACTTTCCAATTCTTGACAGATGTGAGACAGAATAGGAAATTAGAAAAACATCTCCCTAAAGGGAACACAGACAACAAGGAAAACATTTTTATACAGTAAGGAAAGGTTAGACCTCCTGTTAGGATTTTACTGCCACCTATATCCCTGAAGAGATTTTCTCTCCAGATAATAGGTGTCAGAACTGGAAACTATGTGCCTCAATAGGGACACATAGAACATTTAAAGCAGAACTAAATTTACAATTGAAAATTATTGATGGCAGGTTATTTATTTATGTGTTATTGTATAGAAGACATTGTACAGTATGCCTCTTCTAGCAAAAATCAATTTTCCTCTCCCGTTAATATTTTTGTAACTGTAGACTGACTATTGTGCATGTACAGTGCAGTGTACAATACCAGCATATGTAAGACAATGGGGGTTATTTACTAAGGATGGAGTGTGTAAAATCTGGTGCAGCTCTGCATAAAAACCAATCAGCTTCCAGTATTTATTGTCAAAGCTTACCTGAAAGATCTGATGCTAAAAGCTACCATGCACAACTACACCAGATTCTGAATGCACCAGTTTTAGTAAATCACCCCCAATGTTTTTCCCCTGCCCATGCATGGGAGTTACATTCACCAGCCACTTTATTAGGTACACCTGTTCAATTGCTTGGTAATTTGCTAATCTGCCAATCACATGGCAGCAGTTCAATGCAATTAGGTATCTAGATGTGGTGAAGATGAATTGCTGAAGTTCAAACCAAGCCTCAGAATGGGAAAGAAAGGGGATTTAAGTGACTGTGAATGTGGCATGGTGGTTGGTGCCAGACGGGCTGGTCTGAGTATGTCAAAAACTGCTGATCTAGTGGGATTTTTACACACAACCATCTCTAGGGAAATTGAGACTCATCATACCAGGCAACGTTTTTCCAATCTTCTATTGTCCAATTTTGGTGAGTCTGTGTGAACTGTAGCCTCCATTTCCTGTTCTTAGTTGACAGGAGTGGCACCTAGTGTGGTCTTCTGCTGCTGTAGCCCATCTGCTTCAAGGTTTGACATGTGCATTCAGAGATGCTATTCTGCATACCTTGGTTATAACAAGTGGTTATTTGAGTTCCTGTTGCCGTTCTATCATCTCAAACCATTCTCCTCTGACTTCTGACGTCAACAAGGCATTTTCATCCACACAACTGCCGCTGATTGGATATTTTCTCTTTTTCGGACCATTCTCTGTAAACCCTAGAGATGGTTGTTCATGAAAATCCCAGTAGATCAGCAGTTTTTGAAATACTCAGACCAGCACGTCTGACACCAACAATCATGCCATGTTCAAAGTCACCTAAATCCCTTTCTTCCACATTCTGATGCTCGGTTTGAACTTCAGCAAGTTGTCGTCACCATATCCAGATGCCTAAATGCATTGAGGTGCTGCCATGTGATTTGCTGATTACAAAACAATTGAACAGGTGTACCTAATAAAGAGACTGGTAAGTGTATTTCGCCAGTGGTCAACCAATGGTGAAAAAAAAAATGCTGTACCTTGAAGAACACCAGCAGAAGAAGGCAACCTTGGTGACAGAATGTCAAGGAGAGGGTGGACCTTGCATTGCTGTAGGAGGTCACATTGCAAGTCTGCCATATTGTACATTGCATATTGAACATTATGGTAATCAGGGAAACCATGCAGAATTAGTGTTGCTGTAAACAGAGATTCTATCCCTTATCTGTCCTGAACTGAAAAAAGTTTGAAGCTGGGATTTAAGTACTGTGAAAAAAGCCCTGTAATTTATTTTTTTGATTGTCAACAATCACCAATTTCCAGTCTATACAGAAATCACTACTCATTAGGGACCATGTAAAATGAAATCCCCAAAATGTAAAAGCCGCACAGTTTGAACGGAAAAAAAAATAGACAGACGCTGTCATCATGGAAATTAAAATGTTATCTGGCATTATTATTTCCTGTATCTGTCTTATTCACACCCGCCTGTGAAAATGTCAAATATGCAATTAAGTTGCTTCTTCCATGGAACCTCTGAGTTTTTTCCTTTTTCTGTCCCTGTAAAACAAGTAAACAGTCAATTAGAGTGTTACCTGCTTCTGTATGTTCCTACCACTAATTATCCATGCTTTGCATGTTGCTTTCTTGGGAGGCAAAGAGTGATGGTGAGGTTATCTCCAGCTAATTAAGTAGGTGAATGCCCCTGTTGCTAGAAATACCCTGGATTTTGGCAGAAAAATTAATAGCAAACGTTGTCCACGGTCTTTGCAGCAAAGTGGTGATATGAAAAAAATGATGATAGCTCTAATGACTATTTATCACCAGGCAGCAAATGGTATGCTCTGTATTAGCTTTTCAAAATCACCTGACATTATAAAGGTCACACAAGAACTATATTTGAGGTGTACACAGCAGGTGTATTCATTGTTCATCCATAGTGTGCAAGATGGGCACTGGAATTACCACTCTATGCTAGTGCTTTTCATATTCTTTTCTTTGAGCTATTTATCACAGACAGTAAAGAGATACATTTCTAAAAACAACACTTTAATGCTTGTCCTGCAGCACTGCTGCCTAAGAGCTGCTAAATAGATATGGTTCGGATTCGGGTTCGGGTTCGCCACTTCCATGGGTCCGCGGCAAGTCCTTCATGTTCACCAGACTGAATACTTTGTAACCATAATGCACTGCCTGACCTTTGAACGTAAGTGGGCCATAGATGGTTCAGATCTTGGCTGGTTCAGAAGTGACCAGCTGAGATTATAACCAGCTATGGGCAGGCTGATTTTACCCAACTCAATCCATCGTTTGACTTGGGTACAATCAAAATGTTGGATTTTTGCATGAGATTATTGCCAGCGGCTATAGCAGCTAGCAACAATGACTGTGCTTTCCCGGCAAGGATGGCTCCTTGCCTCCTTCCCACCAGGAGAGCACAGTAGCTCCATGGGAGGGATGGTCACATGAAAGAAAATCACATCATCTATGGTCTGCCTTAAGTTAGCTGGCTTAGAAGGGCCAGTAAGAGAGATTTTGGAAAAGCCACCCCGCTCATTATAAGGGTGAGGTAACAGCAGCTGTATTGACAAAGTGTCTTTTTTTTATAAAAAGTCAGCAGCTACAGCATTTGTAGATGCTGATTTAATTTTTTTCCAGAGTGAATATCCTCTTTAATTTTAGCTACTCCTTTCCACTTGTTCCTGGAAAAATACTGAGAAGGATCAACAAGAACAAAAGTGGGATTTAAATGACTTTTCCACCAAATATGGTGACCCCATAAATTCCAAATGGGTCTCCCTTCCCTGCCATTATTTTTACCTGGTTTGCATTGCAGTCCTTGTCAGCGTTTGCTTGTCCAGGGCAGAAATGGCCCTAATCGGGAAAAAAATAAAGTAAAACCATAAATATTATGAAAAAGCAAATCTTTTAACAAAAAAAGAATACATAAAAAAAAATGTAATGGAAGATACAAATGTGTTAATGTGGGACCAGACAGGTCTTGAACTGGAGAAAGGAGGTTGTTTTTAAATGTCCTTCACCATGATTCTGCCAGCAATGATACCCAAATTATGCCAACTCCCCAAAGCCTCTACGTGAACCATAAACACGTCAGAGGAGAAGATGGAGGAGGAAAATGTAAAGGAAGAATTTGAGGAGGAGTAGAGAGAGTAAGAGATAGAGATGGCCAATTTTGACATTTCTCATACATGTAAAAACCTGCAATTTTCCTTTGCTAAAAAATTATGCAGAACCGTCAATCATTATATACTTTTAAAGCAGAGGCCCTTGAGAATGAAATGGTGGGCGTTGCAATTTTTTTATGTCAGACTATATTTGTGCAGCGGTTTTTTAAATTCAAATGTGCAGGAAAAAATACATTTTAATGTTTTTTTTAACACAAACACACTATAATACTCAATTTTTGGTAAAATAAAAAAGATGATGTTATGCTGAGTAAATAAACACCAAAATGTGACACTTTTGCTAGCCCATGGAATGGCAACAAACTATGCTACCTAAAATTATCCATAGGTAATGCTTTAAAAGCCTTTACAGGTTACCGGTTCAAAGTTACACAGGAGGCCTGGTGCTAAAATGATGCTCTTGCTCTACCATTCACAGTAATACCTCACATGTGTGGTGTAATCGCTGTTTACATATGTGTGCGGGTTCTATGTGTGAGTTTGCATTTGTATGTGAGCATGGTGGGATAGGGTGCGTTACATTTTTTTAAATATTATTTATTTTATTTAAATGTATTTTTATTTTTTTTTACACTGTGCCTTTAATTATTTTTGGATCAACTTTTTTGCTATCACAAGGAATGAAACATATCCCTTGTGATAGCATTAGCTGTGACAGGTCCTCTTTTTGGAAATATCTGGTGTCTATTAGACCTTATATCTCTCCTCTGACCTCCAAAGCATTTGATCAAACTGCAGAGTACAGCTGCCCTGTCCTCTTCCTGCTGCTAAACTTCTGGCGCTTTGGGGATTAACAGCTGCACTAAAGAAGATCCAATGGGGACCTGACCCCTCCTGCCCTCTCCTCCATCAACAAAAGTTCTTTCACTGATCGCACTGTCTATAACATGGTCTGTGAATAGGGGAGAGTCTGACTAGTCACACAATTCTCTCACCCATTCACAGATCATGAATGTGGAAGACAGAGCACATGGCAGCCCTGCAGTGAAAATTTCTGCAGAATTAGGCCACCTGCACCTTGTGGGACATGCTCCATTACAGATAAGTAATGTAAAAAAAGTTATAGAGAAAAAAATGTGTTTTTTTAAAAACTAAACTTCAGTATTAACACATTAGAGTGTTGCTAAACCCAGGACCCTGCATTCACAATATCTGGTCTCCCACAGTACAAAGAACATGGGAATGCAATTATTGTACTAAATATAAACTGCTAAATACCTTTTCTCATCAACACTATATAGCAGTCTAGTGACTTCTTTAGTGTCTGGCTAAGTACCAGTCAATCTTGTAGGAGGAGTTTTCATTCACCTGTGACTGTCCTATGAGGCTGCATGACCCCTGACTCTCTGTCTGGACAGTGCTGATTGGTCCTGTGCCGATCACATGCACCCTCCCAAAGAAAAAAAACCTCCCTGGCAATACACAACAAATTGAGCATGTGCAGAGTGTCTCCTAGGGCTCTGTACTATCAGCAGATGGATTGGGGACTGTGAAAGAAGAGGAGGATCAGAGAAGACAGGATCAAACAGCTGTAGCACTACCCACTTAGGAGTTGCTGAGTATTTGGGTCCCCCTATAATCCTGCACAGCCAGGCAACACACATTTTCTTTACAGACTTGCATTCAGGAGTCAGTAACCAGTCCTTGAGCTTGGGTTTTTTGGATTTTATTAGAGGACTTTCAACTTGGATGGGGTAAGGGGTGTATGGGATTCCCAATGGAACTGAGAAACCAGACAACTTCCTGGAACTATTTACAAGTCTCTACAGCTAAACAGTCTCTTCCAGAGAGCTAGCCAGCATCTCCTGCCGTACCACCCTAGACCCCAGATAAACCCTCTTCTTCACCTAGCTGTCTGGAGTTATCCCTGAGCATGGGATGCCTGTCATTTTAAGAAGTTCTGGTAGGCGGCTAATCTGTTTTTTCACCAGAGTGTTCCTTCCTCTAGCTTGCCCAGGTGGTGCAGGCTTACTCACTCAGTCCTTCTCCTGTGCAGCTGGTGGGTTGGTGGCAGCTACCAGGCCTTCTAGCTGGGCCGTTCTATCCCTGTTGCACAAGTGATCCTCGCTCTGGGGGCCAGTGAGGTTCTGAGTTTTCTTCCTTCCAAGCTCCACTGCCTGTAGGTGGGCCCCTCTCCAAGGCTCCTGCCTTCAGCTTTCCATCCTCTCTGTCTTCAACCCAAACTCCTGCAGCTGAGCAGTCTCTCTCACTTTTAAGGGTTGTCCAGGCCCCTTGCCAATCCTCCTGTTGGGTATTGGCCAGGATGCCTTAAAGGTGCAGATCAGCCACTCCTCAGATCCACCCACTACTTCTAAACCTTTCTCCAAAGATCTACAGCAGGGAGAAATTCAAGAGGACTGGTCTGCAGAGCCTCTCAGCTCTGATGATAATTTGACCCCTGCTAGCTATCACACCCAGGCCGCTACTCAGCCCTCCTAGCTAGCAATTGAGGTCTAGGTCTCACTAGCTGACTAGAGGGGTGCTACATAGCCTTTTTCATAATGTTGAGGATTAACCCCTTAGGTTCTACAGTGAGTATAAGCTTACAGACCTATTTTACTGTTGTGGGTTTAGAAAGCTTATAGCTTCCTCTTTGAGACATTCATATTTGACATTTACTTTAAACATTTCTGGTTTCTCATTGCAGGAGTAAAAACTCAGGAAACAGCAATGCCCAAGAATTCCCAGAGCAGAGTCTTCTCACCTGCCTTCCAGAGCCTGGGTAGTATAAACGTACTCACGCGCTTTAAAAATAATATTTTAATAGTTGACTTCAGTATCCTACATGTTTATTTCAATCACTGTTACACATTTAGAGTGCAGCAGAAATAATTTCAGGAATTCGTATCTTTCTCAAAAATGGAGAAAATGTTCAATATTGTTTACCAAATAACCCATAAATTTACAGTATTGTAATTTACTCAACACACAGTATTTGTCTATCTCCAGCTGACTGATCTAGGATCAATGGAAAGCAAAATAAATAAATCAAGAAATATTATAAGTTCTCTTGATAAAAGAAGAGATTTTAATGAAGAGACTCTTTATTAAAGACTGACTGTGTGATGATCTGTGGCAAAGCTTGCAAAGTCCTTCAGTAACCCTAGAAATAAATGAATATTAAGTAAACTAATTATGTTTTGTTAGGATATGTAATTAGTAGAGCTCTCCTACTTAGACTGGGTCTTAAGGGGCATCATATTTTAGGACTTTTCAATGTACGCG
This sequence comes from Staurois parvus, assembly GCF_062004578.1. Taxonomy (NCBI): domain Eukaryota; kingdom Metazoa; phylum Chordata; class Amphibia; order Anura; family Ranidae; genus Staurois; species Staurois parvus. Next base: position 20,409,189 of record NW_028317813.1, on the reverse strand, counting down.
GCATCAGCAAATGTTGCAGATTTGCAGGAAATTCACTAGCACTTAGGGACATATTTATAAAATAGTTAATCTGACATTTACCAAAGATTCACTGCAGGTGAATATTCGTGATACACATTTTTTAAATGACAGTGATTGATTCACCACCAGTGAAAGTCACATTCGTGACTCTAAAAATGCCCCTTAGTGTGCAAGAAATGTTTTTTTATCAATAGGATTTTTATTGAAGATTTTACCACAGCAGTACAAATATTGCAAATAATAATGCAGCGCCAAATATCATATGTCAGGTGAATATAGCATCCTCTAGTGCAAAGAAAAACTCTAAGATAAAACGTGCCAATGCAACAACAATACTATTAGAATAAACTATGAAGTAGAGACTAAAAATAAAACTGAAAATGATAAAGTCCACTGGTTCCAAGTATGTCAATAATTTCCACTGTTATGGCTTCACACCACCATTTGTAACCAATAACACTCACTGCCCTCACAGCTCCACTGCTGCCAAAGGTGAGCAGCGTACAGCGCGTTTGTATCAAACAATCTCCAGCCCCTCATGTGAGGTCATCATGCTCCACCATGGAAGTTGTCTGGTAGTACCACTTTCCATTAGCAGAGGACCTTCAAGCAGCCTATTACCATTGTGTGGGAGAAAGGTGCTGACCACATGGAACCACACCTGGGGGTTGTATATAGTGAAGTAATTTATTAAAATAAAGGTATTCTCACATAAAAGCAATTAAAAGCATCCAGACGCCAAGTTACATGGAGCAGCAGATGACAAACAAACTGCACTTACAAAGATAGCCCCCAACTCCGGTAACCAGAAGTGGTGGTGTGATGTAAGCGTGCAGCTCTGTCCCACGTGTTTCATGCAAAAGAACGTCTTCGGGGGATGCATCAATCTCTATCTATTTGTAGTACAATTATTGCGTCAGCAGAGACTGACAATACAGCTCACTTTGTGATTGTGGAGAGAACATCACAATATATGACATAATACCATACATCAAAGAAGCAAGAAAGCAGTAGGAGTCATATATACAGCTAACCAAATGAATGGTTACACTAATTAGTCCATGGTCGCTATAATTTCTCAAAGGTATATGAGGCAGTAGTTAGAGAAAGAGATTGTTCATATATATAGTTTATAGTTGGTTTTCTGGCCGCAATTAATATATGAATAACTATAGTCCGCAAACTAGTTGCAAACGTATCAATACCCAGGTTAAGAATGGCTAGGGCTGGGTTGAGTGTTGTTAAGATCCCTGTTACCTTGGAAATATGCATAAATGTCCTCCACCAAAAGCTAGCCAGATTCTTGCATGACCATAACACATGAAGTAAGGTTCTCAAATGTCCACACCCCCTCCAGCAAAGAAGGGAGTAGGTGGAGGAAGACTTGACTGTTTGCGTAGGAGTGTAGTACCAACGCAACAAAATTTTCAAATCAAGAATTGTTTTGATTCATAGAGGTGATGTATCCAAGGAGGGCAATGTGAATGAAGTGAAGTTGTTCTGACTTCAATCATTCAATCAGGTGTAAACAAAAATCCTGTGTTTTTTTTTAATTCTCCTTGCACATAATTGGGTACGCTTTGCAAAGTCTCACCTCATTTACTAAGTTAAGTGAAAATTCACTTTGCTAAGTGAGCATCCTATACCCCTTTAGTAAATCAGCCCTTGTGTTAGTGCCATGTTTCATCATTCTAAAATGTAATTGAATGTTGCACATGCATGAGTATGATATATGAATCAGCTCCTGTGGGCACCCTTGATTTCACAAATATTTGAATGTTTTAAACTTAGGAATTTGCTCCCAAGCACTTAATGTGTAGTTATGTTTGCCACTCATATAAAAAAGCTTATAGTCAAAATTCAATCTATATGTTTAACCTAGAGTGTGCTCTCTTTTCTGCTCTGCTTTTTCATATGTAGTACTCTCAATTTCCTGTAGTTCCTTCTTTCTCCAACAGCTCAATTCTAACACAGCAATCTCGTTATCCTAGCCTATAGTAATGGTGTTTATGAGAGGGTTTATATCTGAAGAGATTGAGAAGGAACTCATGTATAGAGTTGAGCATGATTAAGAGTTTTTATTTACATGAAATTTCAGCCAAAACTATGATATTTCATTGAAATTTCACCATTTTAGCAAAATGCTTTGAAGTCAGCGGGGGATTAAACCAATTAAAGTGTAGTTTGTAAGGGTGCAATGGGCGTTGAATGGCTCCTGAGGGGTAATGAAAACTCCCTTTAATTATCCTTGGCCTGTTCTGCCAAAAAGATAACCCTCATTAGCCTAATTTTTTTTTTTACAGTAGATGGAGCAAGGTTTGGAAAGATCATTTGTGTATCTATACGGGTCAAATTGAGACAGCTAGATCAAACTCTTTCTCCCATACCATAGAAAAAAATCTTAGCAACCCTAGACAACTCTTCTGCATCATCGATTAATAAAACCTCGTAGTCCCTCTACATTACCAGACTCAACACAGCTCTGTGACACATTCTTAGATTTTTTCTACTCAAAAATTGACAAGATAAGTCATCAAATTCTTACCTCACCACACGTTTCTTCCAACGATCCTTAAAACTGCTGCTATCACCCAGTACCAAAAAAACCAACATCGCTCTGGACAACTTAAACAACTTTTGTCCCATATCTAACATATCCTTCCTTGACAATATCCTTGAGTGAGTTGTGAAATCTCAGTTACATAACCACCTGGCTTTAAATAACCTATTTGAACCCCTCCAATCTGGTTTTCGGTCACTGCACAGCACAGAGACTGCCTTGGTCAAAGTCACTAATGACCTTCTGTTAGCTTCTGATTCTGGCTCACTAACTTTTCTTATTCTACTAGATCTTAGTTCTGTCTTTGATACTGTAGACCACAATCTTTTACTCTCATGCCTTGAAGCCATATTTGGAGTCTCAGAATTGGCTCTGAAATGATTAAGTCATATCTTACTGATCACTGTCACTTTGTTTCTCTTGGTGGATTTCAGTCTGAAATTGGTCCAGTCAAGTACAGTGTTCCTCAGGGCTCAGTCTTGGGTCCCTTACCTTTACGCATTTACATGTTTCCATTCGGCCAGCTGCTTAGATCTCATGGGCTCAATTATAACTTCTATGCTGGCAAAACTCAGATATACATGCACACTAAACCGGATTCTACTTTGGCTGCTTCTCTCCTATCTAACTATATTTGTGATATAAAAACTTGGATGGCCCATAATTTCCTTCAACTAATGTGTGACAAGACTGAAGTCATGCTTATTGGCAACCCCATATAGTGTGTAAGGCCAGTCCTGGTAGCCTATCTATTGGTGGAACTTTACTTGAGCATCAGTCTAAATCTAGGGGTGATATTTGATGATAGCTTAACCTTTGAACCACATTTAAAAAATGTGGTCAGAACATCTTTTTTTCCAATTGAGAAACACTGCTCGGCTGCGTTCTATGCTATCATACACTGTAGCTGAAAAGCTGATCCATACATTTGTGTTCTCCCAACTTGACAGCTGGAATGCTCTACTTGCTGGTGTACCTAAATCCACTCTTAATTGACTTCAATATGTACAAAATTCTGCAGGCAGAATCTGCACTAGGTCTGGTAAAAGTGACCATATTACCCCTATCCTGGAGTCCTTGCACTGGCTACCTGTCAGATTTTGCATAGACTTTAAGATCCTCTTGCTCACCTAGAAGGCTCTTCATGGCTTGACACGGCATTATCTCTCTGAACCTTTATTTACTTACACCCTCCTCGTAACCTCCGCTCGTCAAATTCTGGTCTTCTGTGCCCCCACCCGCCTACACTCCATGGGAGACAGAGCCTTCTCCTACTATGCTCCAAAACTCTGGAATTCATTTCCAAAGGACATCAAAGAGTCATCTCTAAACTCATTCAAATCAAATGTAAAAACGTCTTTCTTTAGGCAATCTTTCACTTAATTGTCCTTTTATTCCTTTGTTTTATACTATGCATTTCTTGTGTTTTCTTTGTAAAGGGCTTTGAGAAGCTACCTTAATATAAAATAACAGTTATTATTATTAATATTATTATTATTATTATTATAAGCAATATTATAAGATTTTTCACTTAGTTTTATAGCCTTTTTCTTGGACATTGTTGGCTCTAGCAAACATATGCTTAACAACAAAGGCCTTCAACATTTCTTTTGCTTGAATCAGTCTACTGTACCAGTTCTGATTCTACAGTGTTGGTGAGGTTTTTATTTGACTATTTGGTCAAAAAGAGGTCATAAAGCAAAGTTATAATGTGGGATTGGCCTGTAGAATGCTGTTCAAAAGCCATAAAAGGCCTTCAAAAGGAACCTGTTTTTTCAAAGAGACTGGTACAACGTAAAAACCCAGTGGTATAGCTGGTCTGGGATCAGAAATTGAAAAGGTTTAAGGCTTTGGTCTGATAAATGCAGTCTGGGGGAGAGAGTAGTAGGATTCCCCACAATTTTTGTCATAGGTCCAATGTTAAAGGAAAAGTTGAAATTGTAAATGAGCGAGTCCTAGGAATAGGAATGTAACAAAGGAGTAGGCAGAATGGAAGTTCACTAAGTCTAGGGCAATCAGTCGGTGCAAGCCACAAGATGGAGAATGTCAGTACAGGCATAATATGTTTTTCAGTCATAATCCACAATTTATGACTTTCCTTGTAGTACCAATCTAGAATATGAAGTAAACTATCTTGACAATATAATTCCAGGTTTGGTAAACTTGCTCCCCCAGGGCTCTTGAATCATGTTAGCATGCCATACCACAGCCCAAGACCTCTTCTAGCCCATACAGATTGCAGAAATTCTGAACAAATCTGTTGAAAAAGAATTTCTGTAGACATGCAGAACCATTTGGAACAGCTAAATAAATCTTGGGATGATGTTCACTTTGAGAATGGCCATTCTCCCAAAATTGAAGTGGAGCAGGTGGGTGTGGAATTCAAGCAGTCTCAAAACCTTTTGTAGCATGGAGGGTAGTTCTTGGCATAAGTGTTAGACAGAAAGCATGTTGATCCCCAGATATTTTTGTTGCTATGAGAAAGGGAAATAGGTTTGTAATTATGTCTTCTCAGCAATGGGTAATGAGACATCTAAGGCCTCTGACTTGGTGTAGTTTACTCACCACCCAGAAATGTCTAAAATTTACTAAGAAAAAGGAATTTTACAGTGGGATTACAGATATATGGAAGTGCAACAATAACATAGAGTAGTTTTATTTGCTGTTGACTGATAATTGTTATACCTTGTATCAAGGGATTATATCTAATCATCATATCCAGATGTTTCAAAGCCAGGATGTATCAGTAAGGGGATAATGGACAACCCTGTAGGCTTCCATTTTTAATTAGATAGGTGTTGATAGTATGTCATTAACCCTGACTCCTCCAAAGGGTGTATAATAAAGGGATATTTATTTTAAGAGATTTTGAAGGTAGATGCGTGTGCTGCAAAATTGGCAGAGTATGTCCCAGTATAAGCAGTCAAGCCGGACGTTTGGCATAAAACGTTAGATCTTTGTTGATTGAGGAAATGGGCTGATAACTCGCACTTCGAGTGGGGTCAACATTGGAATTGGGGATAATAGTGATGTAACCCTCCTGCATGAGGGCCGTGCAGGGACAGGTCTTAAAGTTCATTTAAGATTGTCTCTGGCAATCTGGACTGTGGCTTTTGTTGGCAGGCAGAGATTTCATTGCGGCTACTATCTCTTCAGTTGTAAAGTGCAATACTAAGTATTATTTTGCAGCTTTGTTTAGCGAAGACAGTTGTGATGTACATATTCTAAGCAAGCCTGATGGTGATCATGTGAGGAGTTAGATTCTTGTATGGTATACAATACAGAGTAATAATTTAGTGGTGTGAAAGAAAATCTTGGATGAGTATACTTTGTATAAACATACAAGCTTATTTCTCTTTTTGGAGTGTGTTAACATCCTGCAACATTTACTGCCATGTTCATATACCAATCCAAACAAGGTGTTAAGATGTTTCAAACACTCTGGTTAAGTAGTTGGAGTAGCTGCATGCAGCGATGAATGAGGAGCAGGTGAGTGGGTACATTTCCAGTAGTTTTGTGTTTTGTTTGTACAGCGTGTATATCAGCTAATAATTTTGTGATTTTTGCTAGTGTTTCCCTCTTTGATTTGGCTCCTTGGACAAAGTGTGCCACATATGAGAGTTTCCCATTTCACAGGAGGTGCAGTTTGATTTGTCTGGTGATCTACATTGAAATGTTGGATAGCAGTTTATACTGCTTCACAGACAGATATGTCTTTAAATAAAGTTTCCACATTGGAGGGCAGGTCTTAGTGTCATGTACTTGTATTTAAAAATATATAGGGTGATGATCTGACTAGAGTTGGGCACCAATGCTCGCCAAGGACTACCAGTCAATCTGGTGATACAAAACCAGGAAATAATCAGTTCTAATGTAGGAGTGATGGGGACTGGAAAAAAGTAAAGTCTTTAACAGATGGGTGTAATATCCAGGCATCTACTAGTAGGCAGAAATGAAAACACTTGCACAGCTAGCCGCTAGCAAGATATGAGATTTGTTGACAGAGGAGTCAAGTTTTCAAAGCAAAAATAATATCTCCTACTACTGTTTGTTTAAGATCAGATTATGAGTCAATAGCTGGTCATGATTTGGGAGATAACATAGACTAAGATATTGTTTATATTATAGATGTGTCACTTAACAAAGCATACCTGATTTTCAGATACTTAAGGACATCTATTTGGTCCATTGCTATACACAAATATGACAAGTCCTCCTCCTTTTGAGAGATTCAAACTCATACCCAGCCCCTTGCCCACGTAAAGGCATTCTTGGTCCAGGGAATTCGCTGTCATGCTAGCAATCTCAGTAGCTCTTGTCTCCATTCTACGTCAGACACAAAAAATGATTTGCAGGTAACCCCCGCTCCGGCATTGCCCAGTTTATGTCAGTGTGCATCCAATTCTAAAGCCATCACTTTTCTGCTTTCTAATTGCCCCTCTTATGGCTTTCAGCTTTGCTGAGACGCTGACAGACAGCTACACAAAGCAAAGCATTCTCGCTGTGGCTGCAACACATCTAAGTGATGGGAGCTGTCACTAAGAGGCAGGCATGTAGACAGAGAGCACCGACTGGTGTGCAGAGCAATGAACCAGCAAGGAAAGTCACTCCTCCTTTCCTCCCTACCTGTCACCTGCCTGGACATAACAAGCTTGTCTCTGACAGATGCCGTCTCACCTGGGTGGACCCCAAATTCCATCTAATTTGAATTTCTCTGTCCTTCACTAATTCACTTACTAAGACTAAAACACTTCTTCTCTTGCATTGAAAGGGTTACAGGATTTTGGAGACTTTGTTCTGCAGTTTCCAGACGCACCTACTCTAATCTGCACATTTATTCATTCTAGCCAGTGACAGGCAATGAATAATACCAGTGAAGCAAATACACATTTTTATTGTTAATGCATGCAGCGCTGGACAAGAATTTATTAGAGAAGTGTCCATGTAACAAAGTGTTTGTAGAGCGGCAGCCTTAAAAATCAGCTCTCAGTTGATGTTATGTTATGAGATATGATAAGTTATAGAAATCCAATTAATTTCAAAAACAAAAAAGGTTTAACAAGTAGACTTAAAATGGTCACATGTGCAGCAATGCTGGAACTACATACCAATACCAAAGTTAACCTGCTCTGGGCAAATTGTATTTATAACCAACATAAAAATGCCAAAATAGTAACTTCATCAGGGAACAAAAATGGAGACAATTTAGTAGCACACAATCCTACAAATTGTTAGGGACACAAAATACATATGTGGCTCCATTCCACTGTCATCTCCACCTCACCTCTTTCTTTCCTTAAAGATTATCTATGGTCAATATGTAAAATCAAATATTCATTTCCACATTGTACATCAATTATTTCTAGCCTAATCCTATTAATCTGAATGATCTTGAAGTTTGTAAACTTACTGCACTTTGTGAAGATCACCACACATCTATTTCCTTGAATTCTGTGATATGTAGTCACTATGCCCCAGGGCTTTTTCCTTAGAGAATAGGTGCAGATACTGCACCCTTCCAGGTCACTCCTTGTTCCATCCCCTGCCCGCATTAGAGCACCGTCCCTTGGTTCCACCACCTACCCACCTCCCAGTATGGCCCTTTTAGAGTATACAGAGCCAAATATCAATTTGTGGTGCTAAGCAATTTATATGGAATTTGTTATTGATAGAAAGAAAAGCAATAAAACAAATCCCATGCAATCAACAACAGTAGACCTGCCCCCACCTAGAAACAATAGACACCCCCAGTAACGATATATCCACCACAGCAACAAAATATCTCCAAGCAGTAAGGAAGAATAGACCCCTTCCTCAACAGTACCCCCCCAGCAACAAATGCCCCCCCTTGCAACAATTGACCTCCCTAGCAACAATAAAACCCTCATGCAACAATAGTTGCCCCCATTGGCAATATTTATCCTAGCAGCCAGCAACAATAGACCCTCCAGCACACCCCATCAGCCCTTGCTATTACATACATTTAGTACTGGAGGTGCCAGAACTGCATTCCCCCACTTTCCCGCTGAAAATAAGTCTTGCTATACCCTGTAAGTAGGCACTGCTGTGTCACACATTTTGCAAAGCCTGCCTTCTGAACTACAGAGGTGATGAGAGGAGGAGTACCATGGGATATGTAGTCCTTAAAACTGTATTAAACAGCAGAGAAGTTGCAAAGCATGTAGGGAATCCAGGAAGTCGTTGAAAGAGATGGCCAGCAGACAGGCAGAACTCAAAACACGGATGGAGATTTATCAAGTAAGCATATATTATATTCTCAAAAATAACTATTGCTTGTATTGTTATAATACTGATGTTATAAAATGAAAGGGTATGTTGTGACCATAGAACTGCTTTAACAATTTTATTTCAGTTTGCATTATATTATATTAAATGGCTAGGCTTTTTGGCTGGTCTGATGACTTCCTTATTATTTTTTCAAGGTGAAGTCTGCCTGTTGTAGCTGATCTGTGGATTATATATAAAATGCAGCGCTAGAAAAAAAGTGATGATAAAACACAGTCCAGTGAAAAAAGGTGCTCCGTATATCCTAGTGCAAGTGGTAAGGATTTACACTAACCAGATAGCATAAATATATACGCATGTGTATATATATCTTGTAGAGTCCCCTTCTCCCATCAGATCTGGTCAAGTGAGTAGCCGGAAAAGGTAGATATCCTACGCCCTCTTGTGGTAAAAGAGTGGTCCAGCAGATCAGAACGATATCAATCAGAGTAAGCCTTCCACTTTCACAGGAGTTGATAAGGAAATCCCTTGGGGCTGTAAAAGTTGAGGAAGCTCCTCACAAGGGACACAGGGAGACACTCATAGTGTAGTAGGTAAGGCTTTATTATGAAAACATGAGTGCACAGTAAACATAGGGTATAGGCAGGTATGGATGAACACACTGACCCCTTGGTATTAAAGATGGCCGCCGGGCCTCCTCGTGGCTCCGGCGGCTTAGTGTCAACGGCGTCCTAGGTCCCACCTGACGCGTTTCGTGCGCACGCACTTCTTCAGAGGTGGAACAAGGACCGCCGTGACCATCTCTTCTAACGTATATACCGTATCTGGCGCATGCGCACTGATGCGGCGCCATCTTGCCGAAGTCCGGGCGTCCGCAATCAACAAGTGCGCATGCGCGGGTGCCATTTTACCATAGGCCAAAATGAATGCAGATATCTAGACAACGGCTCCCTACTAGTGGAGTCCGGGCGTCCGTATTGCGCAACCACGCATGCGCGTGCACCATTTTGTCATATGCCAAAAAGGCAGAATACCCAGCGCTGACAGAGACAATATTGCTAGTACCGAACGTCATATACGTTGTGATAAAACTGCATATTGGATGGTAATATGTGGGGAACCCCCTCAGGGGGCATCCAATGTGGAATAGAAAAGAAGAATTTAATCAAATTCCCAAGGAATGTGAATTGGCAGGGACAAGGGCTCATAAGGTTAATAATGAATGAACAAGTGTCCTAAAAAAGGGGCCAATAGGTGCATAAGCACCGTAAAATACTCTAGTAATTAAAATATGAATATTTAACCAGAAGGGGTATCACGCCTTGTACCAAGGTAATAATCCCATATGGAGGGACAAAGCAACATGGTAAAACTGGCATTATAAAACATATAAAATACCTGTCACATGGAGGTAAATAAACCAAAAAATATATGTATAAAATACATGCTTATGTTCAGCAACACAATAAAAAACAAATGTCATAGGCATGTGTCATAAAATACAATAACAAGAAACAGAGGGTGGATATGATCCAGTTCTAATAAACATCCTCAATGGGTGTGTGAATAGCGGGGTTACACTTAATGTATGATAACCATACACATGTGGTTAAAAAGGAATTAAAATAAAGAAATAAAATAAAATATACAGTAACTCCCCGTTGACCCAAAAATAGAGTCAACGTGGTTTTTTGTGTCAATGACATATGATAGGCCCAAGTGGGTTCAGCTGTTATCAATATAGCAGTTGACGTCAAGCTCAATGTTCAAGCCTGCGGGGTACAAAGTATCCAATTCAAAAATATATTTAGTCTCCATCTGTGAGACCGCCCTGGTCTTAAAGGTTCCTCTCCAATGTGCGGTTACTACATCAATGCCAACGAATCTCAGACTGGAGGGGTCTCTACGGTGATGTTTCCTATAATGGAGGGACAGGGAGTGTTCCTTGTACCCCTTTTTGATGTTATTGACATGTTCCCGGAGGCGGTCCCTGAGCCGCCTAGTTGTCCTCCCAATGTATTGCTTGGAACAGGGGCATTCTAATAAGTATACAACATACCTACTGTTGCAGCAAATGAATTTGTCAATATTGTAGGATTTCTTAGTCTGGTTAGAGGCAAACGTGTCTATCTTTCTCTTCCTCACCCCATTACACTTACAAGCGATGCATTTATTGCATGGATAGAAACCAGTGTAGCTAAACAGAGAGGGAGGTGGTGTGGGCAAAGAGACCACATTAGGGGCTATTTTGTCCCTCAGAGTAGATGACCTGCGGAAGATAACTTCAGGTTTATCCGGGAGTATCTTAGAGAGCGTGGAATCAGCCTTCAAGATCCCCCAATTTTTAGTGATAATATGTTTTATGGATCTATACTGGGCAGAGAAAGTAGTAATAAATGGACAGACCAAAGTTTTAGGTGGTTTAGTCTGAATACTCAATAATTCCTGTCTGTCCGTATTAGCTATTGATTCCATAGTGCCATCTAACATCGCCTTGTCATAACCTTTTTCAAGGAATCTATCTTTGAGAATATTAGCCTGCGTGTGAAAGGCATCAATACTGGTACAATTTCTCCTAAGCCTAAGGAATTGTCCTTTCGGTATTCCTGCCAACCAACTGGGATGGTAACAGCTTCCTAAAGGAATAAAGCTGTTACGGTCGGTGGGCTTGAAAAAGGATTTTGTAGCAATATGCCCCTCTAGGTTTAATAAAGTGAGGTCTAAGAAATCAATTTCTGTATTGCTGTAGTTATATGATAATTTGATGTTAACCGTGTTGTTATTGAGAGTGGTGAAAAAATTGATAAGGGACTGCTCCGTACCATGCCAAAATAACAGTATGTCGTCAATGTACCGCTTATAGAAAAGTAATTCGGGCCAATCCATAGCATAAATATTGTCCTCCTCCCAAAAGGACATAAACAGGTTTGCCAGGCTGGGGGCAAACTTTGCCCCCATGGCAACACCCTTGACCTGCAAATAGTACTTACTATCAAACCACATATAATTTTTCGACATGGCAAATTCCAGGAGTTCTAGTATAAAATCAATATGTGGGGAAAGTAACTGACTCTCATGTGTGAGATAATGTTTGGCAGCAATCATCCCATCTTTATGATTGATGTTGCTATACAACGCCTCAACATCCGCTGTGACCAAAAAAACGGATGGAGGAATACAGATATCTTTAATAGAATTGAGAACATGCTTCGTGTCCTTTAAATAGGATGGAGTATGAAGTACTAGTGGTTGTAAATGCTGGTCAATGTAGGCGCCTATTCTTGAGCAGAGTGAGTCGATACCACTCACTATCGGCCTACCGGGTGGTTTTAATGGATTCTTATGAACTTTAGGCAAGATATATAAAACCGGAAGACGGGGAGCCTTAGGGCACAGAAATTCCTTCTCTTTCTTATTAATGATGGAACCATCATATCCATTTTTAATAATGGTCTTAAGGATGCGTTTATATCCAGGCAGGGGATCTGTATGAAGCAATTGATAAGTCGACGCATCCCCAAGAATATTATACACTTCTGCTGTATAATCACTCTTATTCAGAATCACAACCCCTCCGCCCTTGTCCGCTGGTCTTACTACAAGGTCTTTTTTATCCAACAGAGATTTGATAGCCGCATCAATCTTAGGATCCTTATATAATCTCTTGGGCGGGAGATTTTTCAAATCTTTCAATACCTGGTCTTTAAATAAACCAACAGCAGAATTACTTTGTGGTGGAGGATTAAAGGTGGATGCGTTAGCAAGGGAGGTGTACTGATTGGAGGGTTGCTTAGAGATAGGGTTATTCAGAAAATATCTTTTGATGGATAACTTTCTTGCAAATTTCTGGATGTCAATGAAGGCCTGGAATTTATTCATAGGCCTAACAGGGGCAAATTTCAAGCCTTTATCAAGGAGAATGAGTTCATTCTCAGAAAGGGGAGTTGCACTAAGATTGAAAATGCCCTTCCCTATCAAGTTCTCCTTCGTTTTGTTGGATCTATTGATTCTCCTCCCTCCCCTTTTGCCTCTATATTGTCGCTTCGTTTTCGTACCCTGCCTCTCTCTAAAAAATGATGGTCATTATTGGTGCGGGTATCTGGAGTTCTAGGGGTGGGGGGTGCATAATACTCGTCGTATGGTGGTCTCCAATATTGATTTTGGTAGTCACGGGGGTATTGATCCCTATAATACCCTTGTTGTGGGGAATTATAATAATGGTAATCATTTCGATTATCAAAGGAATTCCTCTGCGAATAAGCAGGGCCCTGGTGGTGATTGTTCTTGCGGTAAGTTTTACGTTTATTTGATTTATTAGGTTTATGCTGGGTGTTATATGGGACAGGATTTCCCTGTTTCGGATGAGCATTTGGATGCCATCTATTGTCCCTAGACCCGATATTCCTATCTGATAATTCCGCTAGTGGTTGGAATTTATTCTGGGTAGTGATGTTGTAACTTACATTGTTTGAATTAGAAGGTCTCACCCTACTCTGTAAATTGGTGGGATTTTGCTGACCTTGTTTATGAACCGGGGTAGAGGGTAGATGAGATCCACTACTCCCTGTCATATTATTGGTGTCCAAAGTTTGCCATTTGAACACCTGCTGTGTTTGGTAGTCAGCCAAATCTCTACTATATTTCTTTCTTTTTTTGTTTTTTTGCTCCAAATCTACATTTTCTAAATGTTTTTTTAACTTATTGGATTCGGTAATGTAATCATCATTGGTTTTGTAAGGGATAAGTTTATCCCTTACTAAGTTAATCTCCTTATCCAGATAGACCAACTTTTTCTTTTTTCTGGCGATTAAGAATTTAAGCATGTCAATCCCAACCGTATTGAAATAGTGATACCATTCCAACAATGATGAAGTATCCTCAGTGTCTGGAGAAATATCCCATCTAAGAGATCTGGGGACCATTAGATCTTTAACATATTTCTCCAAGAAGGAGATATCCCAGATAGTCTTAATTTCAGAGGTGGTGAGATTATGCAAATGAATGAACAACCCCCTGAGATCCTCTGTTTCATTAACTTGTGTAAATATATCGTCAGGTATTAGAGATCTAGAGGCTCTAATATCAAAGATGTCTCCCATTATGAAGATATGGTAGAGAGCCGCTATACTAATAAATAGGGTTACAAGCAGATATAAAATAAAATATACAGTAAGCGCTCATCAATAGTGGCAGCAGCTGAACATACAGGAAAACGCATATAAAGTCCCACAATTCATATATATAAAATGCAGCGCTAGAAAAAAAGTGATGATAAAACACAGTCCAGTGAAAAAAGGTGCTCCGTATATCCTAGTGCAAGTGGTAAGGATTTACACTAACCAGATAGCATAAATATATACGCATGTGTATATATATCTTGTAGAGTCCCCTTCTCCCATCAGATCTGGTCAAGTGAGTAGCCGGAAAAGGTAGATATCCTACGCCCTCTTGTGGTAAAAGAGTGGTCCAGCAGATCAGAACGATATCAATCAGAGTAAGCCTTCCACTTTCACAGGAGTTGATAAGGAAATCCCTTGGGGCTGTAAAAGTTGAGGAAGCTCCTCACAGGGGACACAGGGAGACACTCATAGTGTAGTAGGTAAGGCTTTATTATGAAAACATGAGTGCACAGTAAACATAGGGTATAGGCAGGTATGGATGAACACACTGACCCCTTGGTATTAAAGATGGCCGCCGGGCCTCCTCGTGGCTCCGGCGGCTTAGTGTCAACGGCGTCCTAGGTCCCACCTGATGCGTTTCGTGCGCACGCACTTCTTCAGAGGTGGAACAAGGACCGCCGTGACCATCTCTTCTAACGTATATACCGTATCTGGCACATGCGCACTGATGCGGCGCCATCTTGCCGAAGTCCGGGCGTCCGCAATCAACAAGTGCGCATGCGCGGGTGCCATTTTACCATAGGCCAAAATGAATGCAGATATCTAGACAACGGCTCCCTACTAGTGGAGTCCGGGCGTCCGAATTGCGCAACCACGCATGCGCGGGCACCATTTTGTCATATGCCAAAAAGGCAGAATACCCAGCGCTGACAGAGACAATATTGCTAGTACCGAACGTCATATACGTTGTGATAAAACTGCATATTGGATGGTAATATGTGGGGAACCCCCTCAGGGGGCATCCAATGTGGAATAGAAAAGAAGAATTTAATCAAATTCCCAAGGAATGTGAATTGGCAGGGACAAGGGCTCATAAGGTTAATAATGAATGAACAAGTGTCCTAAAAAAGGGGCCAATAGGTGCATAAGCACCGTAAAATACTCTAGTAATTAAAATATGAATATTTAACCAGAAGGGGTATCACGCCTTGTACCAAGGTAATAATCCCATATGGAGGGACAAAGCAACATGGTAAAACTGGCATTATAAAACATATAAAATACCTGTCACATGGAGGTAAATAAACCAAAAAATATATGTATAAAATACATGCTTATGTTCAGCAACACAATAAAAAACAAATGTCATAGGCATGTGTCATAAAATACAATAACAAGAAACAGAGGGTGGATATGATCCAGTTCTAATAAACATCCTCAATGGGTGTGTGAATAGCGGGGTTACACTTAATGTATGATAACCATACACATGTGGTTAAAAAGGAATTAAAATAAAGAAATAAAATAAAATATACAGTAACTCCCCGTTGACCCAAAAATAGAGTCAACGTGGTTTTTTGTGTCAATGACATATGATAGGCCCAAGTGGGTTCAGCTGTTATCAATATAGCAGTTGACGTCAAGCTCAATGTTCAAGCCTGCGGGGTACAAAGTATCCAATTCAAAAATATATTTAGTCTCCATCTGTGAGACCGCCCTGGTCTTAAAGGTTCCTCTCCAATGTGCGGTTACTACATCAATGCCAACGAATCTCAGACTGGAGGGGTCTCTACGGTGATGTTTCCTATAATGGAGGGACAGGGAGTGTTCCTTGTACCCCTTTTTGATGTTATTGACATGTTCCCGGAGGCGGTCCCTGAGCCGCCTAGTTGTCCTCCCAATGTATTGCTTGGAACACTTTTTTTCTAGCGCTGCATTTTATATATATGAATTGTGGGACTTTATATGCGTTTTCCTGTATGTTCAGCTGCTGCCACTATTGATGAGCGCTTACTGTATATTTTATTTTATATCTGCTTGTAACCCTATTTATTAGTATAGCGGCTCTCTACCATATCTTCATAATGGGAGACATCTTTGATATTAGAGCCTCTAGATCTCTAATACCTGACGATATATTTACACAAGTTAATGAAACAGAGGATCTCAGGGGGTTGTTCATTCATTTGCATAATCTCACCACCTCTGAAATTAAGACTATCTGGGATATCTCCTTCTTGGAGAAATATGTTAAAGATCTAATGGTCCCCAGATCTCTTAGATGGGATATTTCTCCAGACACTGAGGATACTTCATCATTGTTGGAATGGTATCACTATTTCAATACGGTTGGGATTGACATGCTTAAATTCTTAATCGCCAGAAAAAAGAAAAAGTTGGTCTATCTGGATAAGGAGATTAACTTAGTAAGGGATAAACTTATCCCTTACAAAACCAATGATGATTACATTACCGAATCCAATAAGTTAAAAAAACATTTAGAAAATGTAGATTTGGAGCAAAAAAACAAAAAAAGAAAGAAATATAGTAGAGATTTGGCTGACTACCAAACACAGCAGGTGTTCAAATGGCAAACTTTGGACACCAATAATATGACAGGGAGTAGTGGATCTCATCTACCCTCTACCCCGGTTCATAAACAAGGTCAGCAAAATCCCACCAATTTACAGAGTAGGGTGAGACCTTCTAATTCAAACAATGTAAGTTACAACATCACTACCCAGAATAAATTCCAACCACTAGCGGAATTATCAGATAGGAATATCGGGTCTAGGGACAATAGATGGCATCCAAATGCTCATCCGAAACAGGGAAATCCTGTCCCATATAACACCCAGCATAAACCTAATAAATCAAATAAACGTAAAACTTACCGCAAGAACAATCACCACCAGGGCCCTGCTTATTCGCAGAGGAATTCCTTTGATAATCGAAATGATTACCATTATTATAATTCCCCACAACAAGGGTATTATAGGGATCAATACCCCCGTGACTACCAAAATCAATATTGGAGACCACCATACGATGAGTATTATGCACCCCCCACCCCTAGAACTCCAGATACCCGCACCAATAATGACCATCATTTTTTAGAGAGAGGCAGGGTACGAAAACGAAGCGACAATATAGAGGCAAAAGGGGAAGGAGGAGAATCAATAGATCCAACAAAACGAAGGAGAACTTGATAGGGAAGGGCATTTTCAATCTTAGTGCAACTCCCCTTTCTGAGAATGAACTCATTCTCCTTGATAAAGGCTTGAAATTTGCCCCTGTTAGGCCTATGAATAAATTCCAGGCCTTCATTGACATCCAGAAATTTGCAAGAAAGTTATCCATCAAAAGATATTTTCTGAATAACCCTATCTCTAAGCAACCCTCCAATCAGTACACCTCCCTTGCTAACGCATCCACCTTTAATCCTCCACCACAAAGTAATTCTGCTGTTGGTTTATTTAAAGACCAGGTATTGAAAGATTTGAAAAATCTCCCGCCCAAGAGATTATATAAGGATCCTAAGATTGATGCGGCTATCAAATCTCTGTTGGATAAAAAAGACCTTGTAGTAAGACCAGCGGACAAGGGCGGAGGGGTTGTGATTCTGAATAAGAGTGATTATACAGCAGAAGTGTATAATATTCTTGGGGATGCGTCGACTTATCAATTGCTTCATACAGATCCCCTGCCTGGATATAAACGCATCCTTAAGACCATTATTAAAAATGGATATGATGGTTCCATCATTAATAAGAAAGAGAAGGAATTTCTGTGCCCTAAGGCTCCCCGTCTTCCGGTTTTATATATCTTGCCTAAAGTTCATAAGAATCCATTAAAACCACCCGGTAGGCCGATAGTGAGTGGTATCGACTCACTCTGCTCAAGAATAGGCGCCTACATTGACCAGCATTTACAACCACTAGTACTTCATACTCCATCCTATTTAAAGGACACGAAGCATGTTCTCAATTCTATTAAAGATATCTGTATTCCTCCATCCGTTTTTTTGGTCACAGCGGATGTTGAGGCGTTGTATAGCAACATCAATCATAAAGATGGGATGATTGCTGCCAAACATTATCTCACACATGAGAGTCAGTTACTTTCCCCACATATTGATTTTATACTAGAACTCCTGGAATTTGCCATGTCGAAAAATTATATGTGGTTTGATAGTAAGTACTATTTGCAGGTCAAGGGTGTTGCCATGGGGGCAAAGTTTGCCCCCAGCCTGGCAAACCTGTTTATGTCCTTTTGGGAGGAGGACAATATTTATGCTATGGACTGGCCCGAATTACTTTTCTATAAGCGGTACATTGACGACATACTGTTATTTTGGCATGGTACGGAGCAGTCCCTTATCAATTTTTTCACCACTCTCAATAACAACACGGTTAACATCAAATTATCATATAACTACAGCAATACAGAAATTGATTTCTTAGACCTCACTTTATTAAACCTAGAGGGGCATATTGCTACAAAATCCTTTTTCAAGCCCACCGACCGTAACAGCTTTATTCCTTTAGGAAGCTGTCACCATCCCAGTTGGTTGGCAGGAATACCGAAAGGACAATTCCTTAGGCTTAGGAGAAATTGTACCAGTATTGATGCCTTTCACACGCAGGCTAATATTCTCAAAGATAGATTCCTTGAAAAAGGTTATGACAAGGCGATGTTAGATGGCACTATGGAATCAATAGCTAATACGGACAGACAGGAGTATTCAGACTAAACCACCTAAAACTTTGGTCTGTCCATTTATTACTACTTTCTCTGCCCAGTATAGATCCATAAAACATATTATCACTAAAAATTGGGGGATCTTGAAGGCTGATTCCACGCTCTCTAAGATACTCCCGGATAAACCTGAAGTTATCTTCCGCAGGTCATCTACTCTGAGGGACAAAATAGCCCCTAATGTGGTCTCTTTGCCCACACCACCTCCCTCTCTGTTTAGCTACACTGGTTTCTATCCATGCAATAAATGCATCGCTTGTAAGTGTAATGGGGTGAGGAAGAGAAAGATAGACACGTTTGCCTCTAACCAGACTAAGAAATCCTACAATATTGACAAATTCATTTGCTGCAACAGTAGGTATGTTGTATACTTATTAGAATGCCCCTGTTCCAAGCAATACATTGGGAGGACAACTAGGCGGCTCAGGGACCGCCTCCGGGAACATGTCAATAACATCAAAAAGGGGTACAAGGAACACTCCCTGTCCCTCCATTATAGAAAACATCACCGTAGAGACCCCTCCAGTCTGAGATTCGTTGGCATTGATGTAGTAACCGCACATTGGAGAGGAACCTTTAAGACCAGGGCGGTCTCACAGATGGAGACTAAATATATTTTTGAATTGGATACTTTGTACCCCGCAGGCTTGAACATTGAGCTTGACGTCAACTGCTATATTGATAACAGCTGAACCCACTTGGGCCTATCATATGTCATTGACACAAAAAACCACGTTGACTCTATTTTTGGGTCAACGGGGAGTTACTGTATATTTTATTTTATTTCTTTATTTTAATTCCTTTTTAACCACATGTGTATGGTTATCATACATTAAGTGTAACCCCGCTATTCACACACCCATTGAGGATGTTTATTAGAACTGGATCATATCCACCCTCTGTTTCTTGTTATTGTATTTTATGACACATGCCTATGACATTTGTTTTTTATTGTGTTGCTGAACATAAGCATGTATTTTATACATATATTTTTTGGTTTATTTACCTCCATGTGACAGGTATTTTATATGTTTTATAATGCCAGTTTTACCATGTTGCTTTGTCCCTCCATATGGGATTATTACCTTGGTACAAGGCGTGATACCCCTTCTGGTTAAATATTCATATTTTAATTACTAGAGTATTTTACGGTGCTTATGCACCTATTGGCCCCTTTTTTAGGACACTTGTTCATTCATTATTAACCTTATGAGCCCTTGTCCCTGCCAATTCACATTCCTTGGGAATTTGATTAAATTCTTCTTTTCTATTCCACATTGGATGCCCCCTGAGGGGGTTCCCCACATATTACCATCCAATATGCAGTTTTATCACAACGTATATGACGTTCGGTACTAGCAATATTGCCTCTGTCAGCGCTGGGTATTCTGCCTTTTTGGCATATGACAAAATGGTGCCCGCGCATGCGTGGTTGCGCAATACGGACGCCCGGACTCCACTAGTAGGGAGCCATTGTCTAGATATCTGCATTCATTTTGGCCTATGGTAAAATGGCACCCGCGCATGCGCACTTGTTGATTGCGGATGCCCGGACTTCGGCAAGATGGCGCCGCATCAGTGCGCATGCGCCAGATACGGTATATACGTTAGAAGAGATGGTCACGGCGGTCCTTGTTCCACCTCTGAAGAAGTGCGTGCGCACGAAACGCGTCAGGTGGGACCTAGGACGCCGTTGACACTAAGCCGCCGGAGCCACGAGGAGGCCCGGCGGCCATCTTTAATACCAAGGGGTCAGTGTGTTCATCCATACCTGCCTATACCCTCTGTTTACTGTGCACTCATGTTTTCATAATAAAGCCTTACCTACTACACTATGAGTGTCTCCCTGTGTCCCCTGTGAGGAGCTTCCTCAACTTTTATAGCCCCAAGGGATTTCCTTATCAACTCCTGTGAAAGTGGAAGGCTTACTCTGATTGATATCGTTCTGATCTGCTGGACCACTCTTTTACCACAAGAGGGCGTAGGATATCTACCTTTTCCGGCTACTCACTTGACCAGATCTGATGGGAGAAGGGGACTCTACAAGATATATATACACATGCGTATATATTTATGCTATCTGGTTAGTGTAAATCCTTACCACTTGCACTAGGATATACGGAGCACCTTTTTTCACTGGACTGTGTTTTATCATCACTTTTTTTCTAGCGCTGCATTTTATATATATGAATTGTGGGACTTTATATGCGTTTTCCTGTATGTTCAGCTGCTGCCACTATTGATGAGCGCTTACTGTATATTTTATTTTATGATCTGTGGATTGTTGACTGACCCTTTGGCTGGAAAATTAACATCCATTAATTAAGTACTTATGCGTAGCCAGTGGTGTATTTGGTTTTGTGCTGCCTTAGGCAAGACTAAAATTGCCCCCCCCCCAATTTAAATTAGAGCTAGTGGAGTGGTTGTGATGGATCGGGGAAAACAATCTAAGGTTTTCCATGATCACAAAAGTGGGGGGAGGACAATTTGGCCATTCAGGGCAACTAGGGGACTTGTATCACCATGGCCTCCAGGAACTAAAGTGCTAGCAGTGCAGACAAGTCCCAGCATAAACCCTTCAGACCTGTGGAAGTGACTGCTCAATCTCCAATTAGTGAAGGGCTACAAGTCCCAGCATCAACGCTTGAGATTTAAGGATGTGACCCCAAAATTAACAGACTGCAAGTCTAAGTATGAACTCCTCAGAACTGAGGATGTGACCCCCCCCCCCAAATGAGTGAAGGACTACAAGTCCCAGCATGAACCCATGAGATCTAAAGATGTGACCATTCCCCCAAATTGAAGGACTACAAGTCCCAGCATGAACCCCTGAGATCTAAGGATGTGAGCCCTTAGATCTCACAGGTTCATGCTGGGACCAGGGGCGGACTGACCATTTGGAAACTCGGGCACTGCCCAAGGGCCCAGGGTCAGTAGGGGGCCCCACGAGATGCCACTGGTACCTTTTTCATAGGCTTTTTTGAGTTTGGGCAATGACACAGGGGCCCCATGATCCCCTATTGCCCGAGGGCCCCATGAGTTGTCAGTCTGCCCCTGGCTGGGACCAGTAGTCCTTCACTAGTTGTGGGACGTGTCACATCCTCAGCTCTGAGGGTTTCATGCTAGGACCTGTAGTTCTTCACTTTTTGGGGGGGTCACACACACCAAAAGTGAAATACTAGAAGTCCCAGCATGAAGGCTTGAGATCTAAGGATGTGGCTTCCTTCTCCCATCCCTCTAAGAGTGTCATCTGTCCTCTGCTGTCAGCTCATCTGCTGTCCTCTCTGTATAGGTCTCTGCCTGGTTCCCTCAGTCATGACACAAATGGTTCCATCCCTGACACCCGGCCTCACCTCAGAGTCTCAGAGTTGAGACTCAAATCCAGTTCCCTTCCCTCTGAGCAATACCACCGCAGATGCTGGAGGAAGTTGGTGGAGCTGACCAGTAGGAGCGGAGGAGAAGGAAGTAAAATACACCTCCGCTCTGAATGCTGGGGTCTCAGCCCTCAGCCTCACTCTGCATTAGGTGATGTGACATGAGGGACACAGCACAAGTATGTAGGCATAGGTCACACCTCCTGCCAATGCTTTAAACGAGAATTATACAAGAAAAAAAAGATTAGTTAAACCCAAATACTTATTTTTACCACCACTTTTCCTTTATACTGGCTTTTAAAATTTACAAATGCAGCAGTTTAGAAGTTGGATGAAAGATTTAGCACTGGGAAACACTTTTTGAAAGACAAAAAGTGCATTTTATATACAACTATATAGATCAGACCAAAATGAGGGACAAATAGGAAGGAAAGAGGGACCGAGGGACTTTTCCAAATCAGGGACAGGTCCTCAAAATAAGAGCTATGTGGGTGAGTGGCCTGAATGCACACTGTCTGTGTTCTGGACCTTACACCTACACCCAAACGCCTATCAAATTAGGATCTGTGGCTGTGTTTCTACAGCTGCTTCATCCCCATAGCACAGCATAGGCTGCCTGCATATACTGTAGCTCCAGGCGGTTCCAGCCGTATAAACAAACTGCTGATTCACACTGTACAGGCCTATGTGAATGAGCACCAAACCTCATTCAGAGCTTTTTGTATTAACTCAATATAGTTTTATCCTTTCGATTTAGAAGGAGTTTTGTAAGTTCTGCTCTGTTTGTGTGCACTGTGCCCTGTGATTTCTAACAGCAGATATAACTGAATTACCATGCTTCTGTGTAAAGGACTAATGTTACAAAATAAATTGTATGAGGTTGATATATGATAGTATTCCTTTTTTACTTCACGTGCATAGACATGTAGACCAGGTGGTCCAATAAAAGTGAAAGTGACAGGTGTTGGGACAAATGATAACACTGGGGAACTTGAACAGTATAGACACGTAAGCCAAGAGGACCAGTAAAAGTGACAGTGACAGGTGTTGGGACAATTTATAACACTGGGGGCACTTAAACAGCATAGACCCATATCAAGCAGACCAGTAACAGTGCCAGTGACAGATTACTTGGTATAATACTGGGGCACATAAGCAGTTACAGCACCTTTTTTTAAAGCAAGTAAATAAAAGATGACCATTATAAGCACTGACAGTATGCAGGTCATCAGATCTAACTTTCATTGATTTTCTGATTTGTCTTTGTGACGTTCACAAGTTTCATGCTTATTCCAGGTTAGAGACTCAAGTGACTGAAATAAAAAAAAAATCAAGCAACTAGTGGTTTCATAGGGTAAGCAATGACAACCTCTCTATTCTAAGGACAGATGTAAAGCTATTACAGGCCTGGGTGATAGAAACGGAGTTAAGGTTGAAAAAATAACCAAGCAGAGGATAAATTAGATTCCACCCATCCACCCTCTAAGCTTTCCAATAAGTCCTGTAATATTACAAGTAGCCTTATGAAAAAATAGAGAAGCTTGGAGGCAAGAGGAGGTTGATGGGGGCTTCTGATTGGCTAGGTGCTGGTACCAACAGATGCAAGTCTCCACCCTGCTACGTCTTGATAGAAGATTAACCCACCTGCTTGTTGCCCTCTACCTCTGCAATAATGTGCCCATCTCCTTGCCAGAGACCTTCTCAAGACATCCTTGGTCATTAGCTTTTATATTCAAAGAAAGGATTGTCCATACAAAATATATAGTTTCCACAATTTACTTTTCTTCTTCAGAAGATGGAATGGGTGCATCAAATCCCATAGACATACTATCCAGGATCACTTCACATTACTTTGTCAGTCACACATATGGTGGACGTACCGTAGCAGAGCTCTGACTTGCCATTGGCTCCCTGCTTGTCGTTCCAGAGACAGGATCAATGCAGCTGCACCTATAGCTTCAGTACACTTCTTCAGGTCCTCTAGGGGGACAACACTCACTGCAGAGAACATTTGGCTCGGCCTGAATGGCTTTTTGCAACTTGCTCTAGTCTCCATCAACCATAAGAGACAGGAAGACTACAGCTGGCTCCTCTAGGTGCCGAACTATCTCACCCTGTCCTCCAGCCCTGTGTAGGGCCTTTGTATTATCTGACTACATCTACATACTGGTGGGGTACCTAGCCCCCTTACCCCCAACTGCCCTGGGCTCCTCATATATATGCCCACTGACTCAGCCATGACATCACTGCAAGAGGGCTCGAGCTAAAAGAAACCTAGCACCTGATTACACTATTCTTTGTTGCCACACACTGTGGGACAGAGCCAGCTAGTGGAAGACTATATAACTGCACCTGAATACAGGGGTGGGTCCAGGCTAGAGTTTTGCAAATACCCTTAGCTACCTAGCTCTCTTAATCTGCCTATTATCTTGACATGCAATTTTCACTAATCTCTGCTTATACATTTTTTACCACATGCTCAATTTGAATTATTCAAGTTAGTGACAGGTTTAGTGTATTGAAGATGCAGCTGTCATTCTGAATGGGAAAGAAAGTTTATTTTCAGTATTTGTGTCTGTATGGTAACATTTACCTGAAAGTCATTTTTATACACCTTTCACATTTTGATAGCTTTGATGGTCGATATTATAATGACTGCATTGTACAGTGTATATATACAGATTTGTAACTTTACTTTTAAATGGCTACAGTATGTGTATATCCAGCAGGTTAATCAGTTACTCTGCCTAATGACTACTGTAACTAGCCAATCAGAATGTCTGTTTTTCTTTCATTCAGTCTTAACAAGTTGCTAGAATAAGAATAACCCACACCATCTGTGCAGCAACAAAGGTGTAGACAAGGAAGGGCTCAACCCCATCCCTCCCCCCCTTACCCTAGAGCATCTGTTCATGGTGTAGGTACAGCATCTAGGTTAATGTAGCCCTGGCTGGTGGCCCCCTTAAACTGTGAGAGTCATACAACCTGGGCATTCTCAACACAGAAGCCTGGGTCTCCTCTCCACTGCTAATAGGACAGTGCAGCAGGAAGAGGAGAGAGGAGAACTCTGTTTGGCTGTATCAGCATCTGGATTTTGGTCCTGTCCATCAGCAAAGAAGAAGTGCAGGGGATAATGTGGGATGCTGGAAGCATTGACCAGACCATAACCTAACAAATCTGAAATTAAGTTTGTTCCATTCATTCTTTCAGATACACGTGACTCCTGTAAATATTATCCAATCAGTTCATTCCATTTCTCTTTGTGGGTTGGACTACCAGGAATGACTCAGGGTGCATAAGTAATCTCCCAAAATAGTTTATTAACACGTTAAAATTAATATAGCCAATCTTTAGAAATAACATCCAAAAATACAAATTGATTCAGAACAATGAATTTACGAAATAAATCCAAATATACAAAACTAATCTGAATATATAAAACAAATCCAAATATACAAGATGAATTCTGAAAACAAATCATTCTAACATAATGATTATGATGAAACAAAATGAGTAACTTAACGAATGAATCCAAAACTAAGTGCATTTTTTCATTGTGTACATCTCTGGTTTGAAACTTGCTTGCTGTCAAGGTGATTTGCTGCTGCCAGCAGAGTTTTGACCAAAGAGGACTGCATATGCTGCACTGTATACAGTAATACTCCTGAAATCTGCATCCTTTATGCTATATTCTACACCAGGGGCGGACTGACCATCTGGAAACTCGGCCACTGCCCGAGGGCCTGGGGTCAGTAGGGGGCCCCATGAGATGCCCCTGGTACCTTTTTCATAGGCTTTTTTGAGTTTGGGCAAGGACACAGGGGCCCCATGATCCCCTATTGCCCGGGGGCCCCATGAGTTGTCAGTCCGCCCCTGTTCTACACAGTTACTGTCTGCTAATTAGTAGTCAGTGATCATATTGATGAAGTTCTTCAAGCTGTGTGCAGAAAAGTATATGTACTTGCGGTTACAGGGACTGTGGAATATGTTACTGTATACACAGTGAGTACCCACAAGTTTTAAGCCCCCCCCCCCATTATGAGCACAATTTCGCCATACCTATAATTTGCTGCTCCACATGCTGTCTGGTTATTCTCTTCTGCCTATCCAGATGACATGCACAGAGGTGCGGAGCCAATCATTTTCATTAAAAAAGTATGCTCCCTGTGTAAAGGAGGGGAGGAAGGGTGGAGAGGAGGAAACTTTCCTATGAAAGAGAAGATCCACTTTAAAACTTGCATTGATAAGGTTATCAATATTTAACAGATCACTATTGCGTCTTTAAGAAAAAATGATTGCAGCAAACTCTTGCAATCTTTGTGAAGTCAAATTATTTCCTTCATTGACGCATAGCTAAGTTTTCATCAAAATCGACAGCTTTCATTTGTAAACTAGCTGAGATAAAATGACTATCATTTGGATGTAGGCAGAACAACTAAATCTGAGATATTTGGAGCTATTCTAGTCTCTCAAGACCAACCAGTAAACAATTTTACCATCTGTCACACAGAATATTAATGACTGCTTAGTCCAGTGGAAAAGGATCATAAGCATTCTTGAGCCGGGATCAGACCTTTGCTTTCCATGTCCTTGGGTCAGGGAGCGCTTTCTTTCTTCATTACCCCAGTAGCTATATTATTTCCCTTAGAATCATATCACTGGTAAAGGAAACTAAACAAGTTACTAGATCCAATTTGTTTTACATTTTTAGTCACTCTAATCATAATTGCCACTCCTAGCTTTACTAAATATTGCTTTACAATGTAAATTCTGTCATTCTAATTCTTACTGCAGCATTATAAAGTCATTCTCATGCACCTGTGTTATTTTATTTGAAATGATAGGCCACGAGATGGGAAGGCTCTCAGGCAGAACAGACAATAATAGTGTTGTTTATAATAGTGTCTATAAATTAGTCTTCCGTCTGCACACAAATGTCATCCTCTTTGAGTCTGTTGGTTTACCGCCTGGGTTGAGGATTGGAGATCTGCTCTCTGTAAGTGGCATAGTGGAAAGGAAATATTAGATTAAAGCAATCCTGTCACATACCTGAAACTGCCACTTTGCCTTGTGTCTGTAAAGAATAAAGATCATTTTTACCTCTCCTGCTTCCAAGCTACAGAGCCCTGCCCTGCTGAAGAGAAATAACTTACTGAGGTTTCTTCCAAAACATATCCGGAGGTCAATCTCCTGTGTTCCTCACTGTACTCCTTGGTTCTTCCTGCCAGGCTTCATATCATTTTTGTGTTTTTAGTGATTTAGGGGTTGATGGAAGGATTGGGAAATACACAATATTCACCCTCCCATAAGTGTCAGTTTCTGAAGAAAAGTCAAACAGAAATTTCCTTTAAGCTGAATTGAGTTTTAGTTATGTGGCAGGGTTGCTTTAAAAGCCTGAAACAGTCAACAGCATGTGATGCAAAACTGCATCCAGTAGAACAGCGGTGTCCAAACTAGTCCATGAGCAGGAAGCTGACTTTTGCTTGCCTTTATCTGGCCCTTGGATTGCTTTTCCTCCCTCTGACAAACAATGGGACACAATTTCTTCCAGTGAAACAAACAATGGTGAACTATTCCTCCCACTGACACCAATGATGGGATACAATTCCCCCTACTAACACCAATTATAGAGTATTATCCCTCCCACTGACACAACTGATGGTGCACTATTCCTCCAACTGATACCAACAATAGGGAGGCATTATTCCTCTTACCACTTACCACAGGTGCTAGTTCATTTTTTAGCTTTCATTGACCACCAACCCTTGTGGATTGTTCACTCTTACTGGCTGACTCATTTCCTACTCCCAATGGCCACAGTTTGGCTTCCCTAAAGTCTGAAAGACAATGAACTGGTCCTTTGTTAAACCTCCCTGGAGGTAATTCCGAGTGTAGCTCAGGGTAATGTTTCAGCACCACAAGCGGTAACCCCGACCTACACTTGGGAATACCTGGCAGCATTGCTCCAGTATCTATTCTGCACTTACCTTGTCCTGTGCTCCCGCGATGTCCCCCCTGCAGTGTCCCCGGCAATGTCCTCCGGCCGATGCCGGCATCTGTCTTCCCGGTTCCGTTCCCTTTGATGTCAGGATGTACGGGGACGAAACTGGTGGGAAATGTTAAAATTTGAAAAGTGACATTCACATAAATTCACTAAAAGCACATAGTAAAACATTACTGTATCAAACCATTTCACATACATTTTGTCCCTACTGCTTTGTCCTTTTCCCTTCCTGCATTTTTACTGTTCTTTCTGCCTTGAAACTGAGAAAAGTCCATGGCGTCCAAAAAGCATCCCTTTAGGTCAAAAGCGGTTTTAGACCAGCTAGAGAACAGCGATAGTAAATTAGAATTACTTGCAGAATTGAGTGATAATGATTCTTGGGGAAATTCGTCATCAGACACTGAAAACGATTTTGCGACTTTGCTCAGTGATGTGCGAACTGGCGCTCTATTTCAAATTTCAGTGTTTTTGGTTTGATTATATTATTGAATTAAATGTATTATTATTATAATATTATTTTTAATAATTATTTATTAAATTATAATTTATGGTTTCGTGTTTCAAATTTTAACATAACTGGGATGTTTACTAGACTCTTGTTCGGACAGATTTCAGTGAGTTATTCCTAAAAATTACAGGCCTACAATAAAAAAAATTACATATTTCCATGCAAAAAAATGTGCCTCTTTGAGCACAGAAATATGGACATAATCAGACTGCTAGGGAGGCTACATATTTTGGGGACCTCATGCAATAGATCAATTCAAATGTAAAAGAAGAATTCAATAAATCAGAGAACATGTAAAGAAGATAAAACAAAAATATGTTTATGAAGTAGGTGAAAAAAGAATTAAGAAAATAATAATGTATACTTTAACGTGGGCCTTCACCTAAAAGGGAAGTTTCACTGCCCCCCCCTTGAGTTGGAGGGTGTTATTCTGTTCAGGGAGAGGGTACCTAGTTTTGAAAGGTACCCGCTCCCACTTCTGCTCAAATCACCTAGGTTTGCCTTCTCTCCGCCTGCAGCCTTCTGGGATATGTCAGACAAAAAAAAAAAAAAATTCCCAGCTCAATTTATCAACCAGCCTGCATTGTCCCGTATAACAGTTCATGTGAAAAACAAGGGTTTAGTTTGCACACATTTTTAAATACGTAAGCTGCAGAGCCTCTTCACGGCACCCCACTCTATAAATTGTGAAAGCCTCCACAGTAGAAGCACATGTATATTATTTGTAGCTGCTGACTTTTAATTTTTTTTCTAGAGTGAAGAAACTCCATAATAAGGATGAATACATCATGGCATTAGTTAAATGTCATCTAATTTTAGAGATTGCCTATTATTGAATAGTTTCTACTAGAAAAACAGGAACTACACAGTACACATGGATTATTAAATTTGCTAAAGTTGCACTTTGTTGAAAGTGCAGGAAATGATCTGTAATATTACAAAGCACATAATATCCAGAATGAGTAATGTTAAACAGGAACATGATCCAACTTACATGTATCAGTGCATAGTATAACACAACATAAAGAAAACCCCCCAATGTGATTCAGCTCCCAAGGAAGAATACATCATTGGTTGCATCTTTGATTCAGGTGACCAGCAGTTTTCTTTAAATATATAAAAGGGAGGTAAGATGAGATCTCAGTAAGGTCCAGGGAGGGTAAAATTTAGGGGACTAGGCATTGAGGATTAGAAATGTACAGTATGAGTAACTAACAAGGGAATGTAAGAGATGGGATATAAAAAGGGGAATAGAGAGGAGGAACAGTAGAATAAGGGAATGATGAGGGAAAAAAAGGGGAGAGAGGGGGCAAGAGCATGGGCCCAGAAAAATGTCAGCAGAGGTGCAGGCCTTTCAATATAATAATTATTCAGGTGAGAGTCAGAATTGTTCCCAGTAAAACCACCTAGCCGTACATTTTTAGTTGTTGGGTGCCTATCTATTTCACATTCCCTTGATTTGTTGTTAACCTCCCTAGCGGTATGATTATGTCAGGAATTTTGTACCAAAAGCGGTACCATTTTTTTGCATGGAAATATGTATTTTTTTTTATTGTAGGCCTGTAATTTAGGAATAACTCCCTGAAATCTGTCCGAACAAGAGTCTAGTAAACATTCCGGATATGATAAAACGTGAAACACGAAATCATAAATTAAAATTTAATAAATACGCATAAAAAATAATAATATAATAATAAATTTAATTCAATAATATAATCAAACCAAAAACACTGAAATTTGAAATATAGCGCCAAGTTCGCACATCACTGAGCAAAGTCGCAAAATCGTTTTCAGTGTCTGATGATGAATTTCCCCCATGAATCATTATCACTCAATTCTGCAAGTGGTTCTAATTTACTATCGCTGTTCTCTAGCCAGTCTAAAACCGATTTTGACCTAAAGAGACGCTTTTTGGACGCCGTGGACTTTTCTAAGTTTCCAGGCAGAAAGAACAGTCAAAATGCAGGCAGGGCACAGGACAAAGCACTAGGGGCAAAATGTATGTGAAATGCTTTGATACAGGAATGTTTTGCTATTAAATAATCATTTTTAAAAAAATGTCATTTTTTTTAAATTTTCAAATTTGCCGCCGGTTCCAGCGCCCGTACGTCGCAACGTCACAGGGACCAGAACACGGAAGCCAGATGGCCGGGGACGCTGCAGTGTAGCTCGGGGTTACCGCTTTTGGTACTGATACTTTACCCCGAGCTACACTCGGGAATACCGCCAGGGAGGTTAATAAGGTCAAATCACCCCTATATACAACACTCTGCTAGTACTACAACCAGGACACATCATATAGTTATAGGTGTTACCACTTTACTGTTGTTAAACCTGACCTTAACTCGCTGCCTACATGAATATGTCACTAGCTGACACACCGGGGAACCAAATTGGTGACTCAGGGTACACTCTCTGTTAATATATAGTTAGAGCTTTTTTAACAGAATAACAAGGACAACTTACATGTACATATTTTACCAAACATCATATTATTGCATTAACGAAAAAGTTTAGCATCACAAGCAACCATTTTTTTACATACGAAAGGGAGAAGCAGAAGGAATTCTCCATCCCAGTGATATTTCCCATGATGTAAAGTGTGGGCTATATATTAGAAAATGTGTTTGGACATGCACAATGGAATATGGACCAAAGAACAATATGTTCTATATATATTATATTTTTATATATACAGTGGGGATCGAAAGTTTGGGCACCCCAGCTAAAAATTTGTATTAATGTGCATAAAGAAGCCAAGGAAAGATGGAAAAATCTCCAAAAGGCATCAAATTACAGATTAGACATTCTTATAATATGTCAACAAAAGTTAGATTTTATTTCCATCATTTACACTTTCAAAATAACAGAAAACAAAAAAATGGTGTCTGCAAAAGTTTGGGCACCCTGCAGAATTTATAGCATGCACTGCCCCCTTTGCCAAGCTGAGACCTGCCAGTGTAATGGATTGTTCTCAATCATCGTCTGGGCAGACCAGGTGATGTCAATCTCAAAGGTTTTAAATGCCCAGACTCATCTGATCTTGCCCCAACAATCAGCACCATGGGTTCTTCTAAGCAGTTGTCTAGAAAACTGAAACTGAAAATAGTTGACGCTCACAAAGCTGGAGAAGGCTATAAGAAGATAGCAAAACGTTTTCAGATGTCAATATCCTCTGTTCGGAATGTAATTAAGAAATGGGAGTCATCAGGAACAGTGGAAGTTAAAGCAAGATCTGGAAGACCAAGAAAAATATCAAACAGAACAGCTCGCAGGATTGTGAGAAAAACAATTCAAAACCCATGTTTGACTGCACGATCCCTCCAGAAAGATCTGGCAGACACTGGAGTTGTGGTACACTATTCCACTATAAAGAGATACTTGTACAAATATGGTCTTCATGGAAGAGTCATCAGAAGAAAACCGCTTCTACGTCCTCACCACAAAAATCATCGTTTGAACTTTGCAAATGAACATATAGACAAGCCTGATGCATTTTGGAAACAAGTTCTGGGGACCGATGAGGTTAAAATTGAACTTTTTGGCCGGAATGAGCAAAGGTACGTTTGGAGAAGAAGGGGCACAGAATTTAATGAAAAGAACCTCTGTCCAACTGTTAAGCATGGGGTTGGATCAATCATGCTTTGGGGTTGTGTTGCAGCCAGTGGCACAGGGAACATCTCACGAGTAGAAGGAAAAATGGATTCAATAAAATTTCAGCAAATTTTGGATGGTAACTTGATGCCATCTGTGAAAAAGCTGAAGGTAAAGAGAGGATGGCTTCTACAAATGGATAATGATCCTAAACACACCTCGAAATCCACGGGGGAATACATCAAGAGGCGTAAACTGAAGGTTTTGCCATGGCCTTCACAATCTCCTGACCTCAACATAATTGAAAATCTATGGATAGACCTTAAAAGAGCAGTGCGTGACAGACAGCCCAGAAATCTCAAAGAACTGGAAGACTTTTGTAAGGAAGAATGGGCAAAGATACCTCAAACAAGAATTGAAAGACTCTTGGCTGGCTACAAAAAGCGTTTACAAGCTGTGATACTTGCCAAAGGGGTAAGTACAAGATATTAACTCTGCAGGGTGCCCAAACTTTTGCAGACGCCATTTTTTTGTTTTCTGTTATTTTGAAAGTGTAAATGATGGAAATAAAATCTAACTTTTGTTGACATAATATAAGAATGTCTAATCTGTAATTTGATGCCTTTTGGAGATTTTTCCATCTTTCCTTGGCTTCTTTATGCACATTAATACAAATTTTTAGCTGGGGTGCCCAAACTTTCGATCCCCACTGTATATATATATATATATATATATATATATATATGGGTTCTGCATACCTCACACAAATTTCATTGCAAAAATGTTTTATACATATACAAGATTTAACACGGGTTTGTCTTTCTAGAGTTACATTATGATCTAAATATATAAAAATGAGTAATAAAGTTCATGTTGTTCAAACAGCATCAGACGAAATGTGAAAGCAGATGCCCATCATTGTAGCACCATTTCCTAAACAGTACATTGCCCGTGTTTGTACCGTCTCCCCTAAAATAAGACCTACCCCGAAAATAAGACCTAGTACTATTTTTGGGAATTGCTAAAGTATAAGACCTACCCCGAAAATAAGACCTAGTTGTGATCAGGGCTTTTTTTCAGCCGAAACATGGCGGAACGCCGTTCCACCACCTCCGGCACTGGCCCTGCGCACACCCATATCTACTGTCTTATAAACACAGACGCGCGACTGAAGTGACAGCACCATCTGCTCCCACAGAACCTCCTACCTCTGTACTCACCATCCGCTCCCACAGAACCTCCTACCTCTGTACTCACCATCCGCTCCCACAGAACCTCCTACCTCTGTACTCACCGTCCGCTCCCACAGAACCTCCTACCTCTGTACTCACCATCCGCTCCCACAGAACCTCCCTACCTCTGTACTCACCGTCCGCTCCCACAGAACCTCCCTACCTCTGTACTCACCATCCGCTCCCACAGAACCTCCTACCTCTGTACTCACCATCCGCTCCCACAGAACCTCCCTACCTCTGTACTCACCATCCGCTCCCACAGAACCTCCCTACCTCTGTACTCACCATCCGCTCCCACAGAACCTCCCTACCTCTGTACTCACCATCCGCTCCCACAGAGCCTCCTACCTCTGTACTCACCATCCACTCCCACAGAACCTCCTACCTCTGTACTCACCATCCGCTCCCACAGAGCCTCCTACCTCTGTACTTACCGTCCGCTCCCACAGAACCTCCTACCTCTGTACTCACCATCCGCTCCCACAGAACCTCCTACCTCTGTACTCACCATCCGCTCCCACAGAACCTCCCTACCTCTGTACTCACCATCAGCTCCCACAGAACCTCCCTACCTCTGTACTCACCATCCGCTCCCACAGAACCTTCCTACCTCTGTACTCACCATCCGCTCCCACAGAACCTCCTACCTCTGTACTCACCATCGGCTTCCACAGAACCTCCTACATCTGTACTCACTGTCCGCTCCCACAGAACCTCCCACCTCTGTACTCACCATCTGCTCCCACAGAACCTCCTACCTCTGTACTCACTGTCCGCTCCCACAGAACCTCCTACCTCTGTACTCACCATCCGCTCCCACAGAACCTCCTACCTCTGTACTCACCATCCGCTCCCACAGAACCTCCTACCTCTGTACTCACCATCCGCTCCCACAGAACCTCCCTACCTCTGTACTCACCATCCGCACCCACAGAACCTCCTACCTCTGTACTCACTGTGGGACAGGGAAGGAACAGATATCTGCGGGTGCAGTGTGCAGTGTGTTTAGGGGTGGAGCATCTCCTCCTGCAGCCTAATGCATGGAAGATGATGCCCCAGGGGTGATTGCTGGCCAGTGGGGAAGAGGCGGAGCGGTGCGTAAGTGCGCTTGGTGCACTGTGTGGGAAGATAGGACCCGAAACGGGAGTTACTATAGAGAGGGGCCGGCTGCTGACAGCTGTGTTTTGCAAAGCTACCTAACCATATGAGGTCAGTGGAGGGGGAGGGTTGATGTGCAAAGGTGAGCTGCAGTCAGGTGTTGCAGAGGTAAATTGAGTCAGGTGAGTTGCAGACAGGGTGCATAGGTGAGCTGCAGCTGGGGGGGTGCAGAGCTGAGCTGAGTTGCAACCCACCTTTTCACCCCCCAGCCACAGCTCAGCTCTGCATCCCACGTATGCAACTGACCCCTGCACCCTGTCTGTGGCTCATCTCTGCACCCTGTCTGTGGCTCATCTCTGCACCCTGTCTGAAACTCACCTGTCAAGTCACCTCTGCAACACCTGACTGCAGCTCACAACTGTCATCAACCAGCCCTCTCTATAGTAACCCTCACCCACAACTGCCTGCAGCTCACCTCTGCACCCCCTGTCCACATCTGGACATTTAAAAAATAAGACCTACCCCGGAAATAAGACTTAGTGTGTTTTTTTGAGCCAAAAAAAATGTAAGACAGTGTCTTATTTTCAGGGAAACACGGTATATAAGTATGTGCCTGCATGCAAAATAAAGTGTATGTTAGTGTATGTAATCCCAAAAGCAGAAATGATATATATTGCAGGCTACCAGTCCTTAGATGAGGTGGCTGTATTAGTTTTCTTTTTTTAGGCTTCTTTTCCTATATTGTTCATCTGGTGATCTGTTATTTTTCAACTTCCTTTTAAGAGACAAATCTGTCCTGCAGATGTAGCAGTTAGAGGATTGAGACAATTCATTTACCACTGAAAGCTTACAATGATCAGCTTTTGTTCACTTGTGTAAAACCTTCATCCCAAAAGGAGAAAAACAGTTGCTGTAACTGCTGTTGGCTGAAGCTGGGATTTAATTTTTAGCCAAGTCCATCTAAATAGACTACTCCATCTAACACTACCCTATCCTGTATACTGTATACTGTATACTGTTGTCCACTGATGCATCTATTGGTCTTTCATAGATAGAGGAGACACCCTATGGTGTGGAAAATGGTAGTGACAAAAATAAGCACACACACACTGAGCAGGATGGACCAGTGTCTTTCTTCAACCCTACCAACTATAGGGTTTATAAAACTGCAATGCAAACTCTAGTGCAGCTGTGCATGGTGGCCAATCAGCTTCTAACTTCAGCTTGTTCAATTAAGCTTTGACAAAGAAAACTAGAAGCTGATTGATTTCTATGCACAGCTGCACCAATTTTAGTAAATCAGCCCCTATGTAACCCTATGACAGGATATATGTTATTGGATCACCGGTGAAAATAAAGGGAATAAAAGCCCAAAAAAAGAAAACAAATGCAACCACCACATCTAAGGATTTGTAAGCTGCAATATATGAAATTGCTGCTTTTGGGTTTATAAACGTGTTAACCACTTGCCCTCCTGAGGATTCACCCTCCTTCCTGACCAGGCCATTTTTTGCGTTATAGCGCTGCTTTACTTTAACTGATGACTGCGTGGTCATGGAAAGCTGCACCCAAATTAAATGTATACCCTTTTTTCCCATGAGCTTTCTTTCAGTGGTATTTGATCACCTGTGTGTTTTTATTTTTTGAGCTATAAAAAAAAAAATACCTGCAATTTTGAGAATAAAAACAATATTTTTGACTTTTTGCTATTAAACATGTCCAGTAAAAAAATGAAAAATATCAAATTTCATCATAAATTTAGGACAAAATGTATACTTTTACATGTCTTTGCTAAAAAAAATCCCAATACGTGTAAATTAATTGGTTTATGTGAAAGTTATAGCGTTTACAAATGGCGGTATACTGGAATTTTTTTTTCTACTATAATGGTGCTGATCAGCAACTTATAGCGGGACTGCAGGACTGCGGCAGGACTGCGGCAGGACTTCTGACACTGGGGGGAACTGACTTGGCATCACTGACATCCCCACTGACATTAACAGAGTGATCAGTGCTAAAAAAAAGCACTGACACTGTACTAATAGCAGTTGGCAGGAAGGGGTTAACATGAGGGGCGATCAAAGGGTTAACTGTGTGCTGGGAGTGTTTTACTACGGGGCCGTATCAGTGTGTTTAACTGTAAGCTCACTGCTTTGGATGGCTGTGCTGTGCAATTCGAAAACATTTCGACCAAATTCAAAAAGTGGTTCGTATTCAACTGAATTCGAAAAAAAAAATCGAAAAATAACGGGAAGCAGGGGACCAGTCATTAAAGCGAAATTTCCCCTTTTGGGTGGAGATCCTCTTTAAATTTGTTTTTGCATTATTTGTTCGATTTTGTTTTCACATTTGTTTTTGATTTTGTTTTCGAATTTGACTTTGTTTTCGATTTTGTTCTCAAATTCAAATTTGTTTTTGAATGGAATTTTGGTGAGTATGAACAGTAGTGAGTATGAACAGTATGTAAAACAGCATTTATTGACTGTTTTTAATGATGTGGGTTTAAATTAAAAACATTTAAAAAAATGATGGCATTAACTTAGCAGTTGTTTTTCTGAGTCAAGCTTCTAACATCTAATCACTTGTTGATCCTCCCAGTAGATCTGTTATTTTTCCACTTTCTGTAATTTGGTGACAATGCAGTTCTCTTCAATGTGGAATTATGCAGCAATGTCCATTTAAATGGACTAGACAAAGGCTAACTCCAGCTAACACATTTTAAGCAGTTACAGCTAAAGTTGTTTTCTCTTTTAGGAAAAAAAAGAATATGAATAACATCTGACCATTTCAAGTACTCCAGGGAGTGTTATGTAGTTTTTATTGCAACCCCTATAATTGCCAGAAAGGGGGAAAATAACAGATCTACTGGCAAGATCAACAGAATATAAATCTATGTTAAAGGGGGGATCTGGAAAACAAAAGCTGCGGTATACAGTGTATGACATTTTTTTAAGTCCGCAGTAGCACTTTATAGGCACTGCGGAGTTGTATGTCCCTGTTAAATATTATACAAACCTTGTATACTTGAACATTTCTTACTGATAGCCAATATAAGTTTTTTTTGGCATTAAAAAATTGTGTGCAAAACTGTATATTGGAAAATTATTATAAGGTGTAAGTTATCCCAGGGTGTCACCTGATAAAAAAGAATTTCAACCTAGCCACATAAAAGGACTTTTCTTTGTGAGAAGGAAGACATTACTTACTTGGTAAATACATGCATGTAGAAGATTTACAGATTTTACTTTTCTAAAGTGGCTGCAATTATTTTGAAGACGACCACATTGGGTTTAGCAGCATCTGTATTTCATATTCCGTTTGTACTCCACAGGTTACAGTACATATCATACAAATCTACTTACCATCTACAGTTCTACAATCTCCCAGAGGAGATCTTCAAAGCAGCTATTAAATATATGTAAACTCTCTAAAATCTCAAATAAGCTTTAACATGTTAATGGTATTTTAAAAGTAATTTTCAACTTTTTTTTTAATCTTTTTAAATCTTTTTTTAAAATCTTTTTAAATCTTCTGCTTTTATAAAAATATTTCCTGGTAATGTAAGTCCTTGTTCAGGCACCTTCTGTTTGAGGGTGACAGCTATTTGTGCTTTTGCATTGCTCATAGTTAACAAAGAATCAGAAATCTCGGCACTGTTCTAAAGTAAAAGATTTGAATGATCCTTTTTAGTCATTTTTTTGTCAAAACGTTTGCTAAAATTCCATAGAAATGTAATTTTTAAAGTAAGTTTAAATCACTAAAATCCATTAAATTAATACTTGATAATCCTGACACGAAGGTTCGTCTGCAGGCATAAGAGTGACTACGGTGACAAAACTCTATCTCTCAATCATCCTTCTGTGTTGGCAGCCTTTCACTCAATGTCCTAATGGTGTCTACCAGTGGCCGTGGCAGTACACATTGTACAAGCACATTACACTGTTGTCACTATGTGGAAACCAGCCCTGAGAAATGACATGCAGCAGTTCCTAGAGTGCATGCATATAGACAAGAAGTGGCTAGAAAAAAGCTGCATGAGGTCAACAGTGCTGAGATGCAACAAAAGATGACACAGGTTGAAAACAGTATTTTCTTTATTTTAAATGGCAGTTGTTTGAGATTCACAAGGGCAGGGGTGGACTGACAACTCATGGGGCCCCCGGGCAATAGGGGATCATGGGGCCCCTGTGTCCTTGCCCAAACTCAAAAAGGCCTATGAAAAAGGTACCAGGGGCATCTCATGGGGCCCCCTACTGACCCCGGGCCCTCGGGCAGTGCCCGAGTTTCCAAATGGTCAGTCCGCCCCTGCACAAGGGTGGATTTACTAAAACTGGAGCACTCAGAATCTGGTGCAGCTGTGCATGGCAGCCAATCAACTTCTAACTTCAACTTGTTCAGTTAAGCTTTGGCAATAAAACCTGGAAGCTGATTTTGCTGGTTTTGCACTCTCCAGTTTTCAGTAAATAACTCCCACAGGGTTTAGGAACATAAATGTCATTCAATTAGGGCTTACATTTTCTTCAAAGTATATATAAACCCTCACCTTGTAAAACGACCCATTCAGTTTAAAATAGAAATGAAAGGTAAAACATTTATGTATACATATTAAAAACATAAACACCTTTTTTCCCCCTTTTTTTTAATAGGCGATCACATACCCTCTGCTGTCAGCTGCATAAGAAGTTCAGAGAGCTGATGGAGGATGATCTTCCCAGTGAATGGCTGTGCAAGAAACGGGGGGTTGTCCAGAAAAGTCTGATGCCTAGTATGATCAGTTTTTAATATGAAAGCAGAGGGACTAGCAGGAACACGAGGGAATTCACACAAATGAAGCAATACAAAGAGAACAAGGATACTTTTTTTTATACAAGTACATGCACATATCAGGAATATGAAATGTGGGTTTACATATTTCTTAACCGCCTCCCGCCCGCCATATAGTCCAATGATGGGCACAAGGTGGTTCTCTCGTTCTGGGAGGACGTCATATGACTTCCTCCCATTCTCACCGCGCATGCGCGGACACAGCGTGTCCCTCGGACACAGCGGATCCCCGATCCACGGAAAGAGCGAAGGTGTCGGCTCAGTTATGTGATCAGCTGTGTCCAATCACAGCTGATCACATGTAAACAGGGAAATGCCGGTTATCGGCATTTCTCTCCTCACGAGCTGTCACGCTGACAGCTCGAGAGGAAAGGAGAGCCGGTAATCGGCATTCCTCGGAGGGGACATGTACACAGATCATCAGCGCACTGATGATCAGTGTGCTCTGATGATCTGTGTAGCCCCAGCAGTGCCACCTGTCAGTGTCCATCAGTGCCAGCTGTCAGTGCTCATCCATGCCACCTTCCAGTGCCCATCAGTGCCACATCAATGCCACATATCAGTGCCTGCCAGTGCCACCTATCAGTGCTGCCAATCACTGCCACCTATCAGTGCCCGTCAGTGCCACCTATCAGTGCCTGTCAGAGCTGCCTATCAGTGCCGCCTAAGAGTGCCAGTCAGTGCCACCTAACAGTGCCAGTCAGTGCCACCTATCAGTGAAAGTCAGCGCCGCCTATCAGTGCCACCTATCAGTGCTGCCTTTCAGTGCCACCTACCAGTGCCTCTTCATTAGTGCCCATCAGTGCCACCTATCAGTGCCACCTATCAGTGCAGCCTATCAGTGCCCATCACTGCAGCCGCATTAGCGCACATCAGTGAAGGATAAAAATCACTTATTTACAAAATTTTATAACAAAAACTAAGAAAAAATGTTTTTGTTTTTCAAAATTTTCAGTGGTTTTTGGTTTGTTTAAAAAAAAATAAAAATCCCAGAGGTGATTAAATACCACCAAAATAAAGCTCTATCTGTCACAAAAAATGATAAAAATTTCATATGGGTACAGTGTTGCATGACCGCGCAATTGTCATTCAAAGTGTGACAGCGCTGAAAGCTGGAAATTGGCCTGGGCAGGAAGGGGTATAAGTGCCCTGTAGGCTAGTGGTTAAGGCTAGGTTCACACTGTTGCAGGACGTGTAAATCGAACCCGCAACTGCCTGCAGCCAAAATTGCTGCTCTTTTGCAGACACACAGGACAACCATTCATTCTTAATGGGACCCCTGCATATCTGAAAATGCAGTGTGTTTTCGGGTGCAGGACATCGCATAATACAAAATCACTGTGCGATTTCTTTGCAGGTGCATTTAAAAAAAAAAAGGTGCAGAGACCTTTTTCCTGTGTGTCCACAGGTGCAGCAGCCCATTCAAATGAATGGGCTGCTGTGCCCGCATAAACACAAGCCACAGCAAATTTATAGGCGTGAATCTAACATAATGCTGACAATGCCTATATTTGTATAAACAAACAATATTTAGTTAATGGGAAAACTTCCCCATACCTGCACAAAGACTGAGATATGTTGTCATGGGATGCATTTTATGTTGCTTGTTAACTGTCATATTATGCACAAACCAGGGAGTAACATGTCAGTTGATTACCTTCTATGTAGGCTTCCTGGACTAGAAACAAGTGGTGTGCTACAAAATGTTGCTCCTAATCATACCAACTTCAATAAAAAAAAATTATCTGTCCTAGTCAACTCATGAAACTGTTACAAAATCACCCATGATTGTTATTTTACCCCCTCTGACATAAACTAATTTAGGAAAATAGTATTTTGTATCAGATACTCACCATTTACATAACAATAATAAATACCATAGTGTAACATTTAATTGGAAAGACATTATAGTCTTTGAAGGCATAACATAAATAACATATTATTATATAATGTGAGTAATCAATTGTTTGCTTAAAGTGGTTGTAAAGACTCAAATTTTTTACCTTGATGCACTCTATGCATGGAGGTAAAACACCTTCTAACTAGCAAACTAGAGATCCAGCGATGTGCACAAGAGCCTTGGCTTTCTGGAAACTCTCCCTCCTCATTGGCTGAGACAGCAGCAAGAATCATTGGCTCCGACTGCTGTCAATCACAGCCAGTGAGCCAATGCGGAGACAGAGGGGGCAGGGCCCGAGCTGCGGCTCTGTGCGTGAATGGACACACAGAATAGTGGCTCAGGATCGAGCCTGCTTGGGTGCCTCCATAGCAAGTTGCTTGCTCTGGGGGCACTTGGCAGGAGGGAGGGGCCAGGAGCCGAGAAGAGGGGGATCGGGGCTGCTCTGTGCAAAACCACTGACATGTATGACATGTTTGTTATTTTTTAAAATGCCTTTAATATCACTTTAAAAAAAATATAGGAACGTGGTCATGCTCAGCTACATAAATAACTACTAATCATTTGAAAAATATGTACTCTTATTTAAACCAAGTACTTCAGTGCTCATAGCACTTTTTATCTTGGGTTCTGACTTCCTAAGAGCTAATAGCACCCCTGTCTTCTGTTTTGTTATATACAGTGGCAACCAGGGGCAAACTGGCAACTCATGGGGCCCCCCGGGCAATAGGGGATCATGGGGCCCCTGTGTCCTTACTCACACTCAAAACACACTAAAAAAAAGCCTATAAAAGGTACTAGGGGCATTTCATGGGGCCCCCTACTGACCCCGGGCCCTCGGGCAGTGCCCGAGTGCTCGAATGGTCAGTCCGCCCCTGGTGGCAACACTCGATATACTCAGCCTCTGATGCAAATTTTGATCCAGGGCCCCTGAGCTTTATTTCAGTACCCATTCCTTCAGAAATAACAATCCCACCCTCTATGACCCTCCGTGCAGCTAATCTGCCCATTTAGCTAGGACTGGGAGGCAACCGCAACCAACAAGTCATTTCATGGTAGTGACAATTTCTTGTGGGCTAAAGAAAGTTTGCACACACATGTCTGCTGCAGTGATTTGTGGCCATGAAGAAAAGAAAAACGTGTTTTCATAAAGATCATGGTTTGTTGTAACATAAATTTACACACACAGATTTTTAGCATTTTTTTCACACAAATAGAGCTTTCTTTTGGTGGTGTATAATCGCTGCTGGGTGGGTTTTTTGTGCTACAAACAAAAACAGAGCAAAAAAAAAGTTTGTCTTTGTTTCTATTATAAAATTTTGCAAACAGTTAATTTTTCTCCTTCAATGGTGTGCGTTGATGAGGCTGCACTGATAAGCAGCACTAACAGGCACTGAGGAGGTGGCACAGATAGGCAGCACTGATGGGCACTGATAGGAGGCACTGATGAGCTGGCACTGATAATGCTACACTGATAGGCGGCACTGATGGGCAGCACTGATGGGCAGCACTGATGGGTGGCATTGCTGGGCAGCACTGATCGGTGGCACTACTGGGAACAGGTGGGTGGCAATGACAGGCACAGCTGAGTGCCACTGCATGGCCCAGGTGGGTGGCACTGATGGGTGGCACTGCTAGGCACAGGTGGGTGGCACTGCAGGGCACAGGTGGGTGGCACTGATGAGCACAGGTGGGTAGCACTTCAGGGCACACGTGGGTGGCACTGATGGGTACAGGTGGGCAGCACTGATAGGTACAGGTGGGTGGCACTGCTGGGCACAGGTGGGTGGCACAGGTGGGCAGCACTGCTGGGCACTGATCATCAGTGCCCTGATGGTCAGTGCCGATCACTTCTCTGACAATTGCCAGTTATCGGCAGTGCTTTCCTCACGCTGTGACAGCATGATAAAAGTGCAGCCAATAACCAGCAACTGTATTTACCCAGTGGTCATTGGACACAGCTGATCACGTGGTAAAAGGCCGCCGTGATTGTCCGTTTACCGTCATAGCAGTGGATTGTTATCTTGTGCACCAAAGGTTGTGTGCTTACATACTGTGGTGGTAGACATCCAGCTCCAAGTGTGATCTTATGATTCTTATGTAAGGGACTCTGAGCTTGACTCATTTTTTACACAGGATCATATTGTGATTTTCATATGATGCAAATGTATTTTTATATGCAGATGAACTGTGTGTGAATATGAGTAACAACACATACACATTTTCCATTCATTTTAAAACAACAATACAACAGTGTAAAATGAGTAAAGAGAGACTTGTGGACGTACAGTATGTAGCCACTCTGCAGTAAGCAGGAGTGACACTTTACATTTAGCTCTGCTATAAACTGTAATCAGCCTAAGCTGGATCGATAGTTTAGTAATCATTTAGTCTCCCCTAAGACCAATGTTATTGTTTGCTTCTGCCTGCTGCTGGGATGTATTTCTGATGAAGGTGCAGAAAGATTGAGTAGGGCTGGGTTATGAATATTTATATCCCCTTGACCGACCACTAGCAGGTTAATTTTCAATGGTACAGGCTGAGAGAGGATATCAATATTTGGGTGTGACCTGTTAAAGTTCTTTATGCCTGAACTCTTGCCAGGGGGAGGACTGGAAGATTTGTGTTCCTATGTCTGTTGCCTAGACAGGGCGCCTATGTGTGCATGAAATAAGGCTTGCACTGCCTTTCTGAAAGTGGTTTACCAGAAGGAGCTGAGCAAATCCTGGGAACTAGGGAAGAACTTCAGCTGGAAGTGCCTGAGAAGCTGGAATTTCTTTTGGACCTCACAAGGAAGTCTGATGTCCCACCCTAGGACATCAGCTCTACAGTTGGGTGCTCAAGAATCTTAGGATGCTGGTCTGGCTTAAATTTCCTTTTACCAGTGAAGACTGTTTGATTTTCCTGGAGTTTGCTATGTACTCTAACCTTTTCTCCCTGAGTTTATGGTGAAAAATTTAACTCTGAAGTGACTGGGGTCCATCTGTCCAAAACCCCACTGTAAACCAAGGTGAGGTGAATGTCAGCCCATCTAACCTCTAGGTGG
The DNA here is from genome assembly GCF_062004578.1 of Staurois parvus. Lineage (NCBI taxonomy): Eukaryota > Metazoa > Chordata > Amphibia > Anura > Ranidae > Staurois > Staurois parvus. Next base: position 20,364,904 of record NW_028317813.1, on the reverse strand, counting down.
TCCCTTCTAGTGTGCGGTATCAAACTTCATTACATTGCAGGCCACATCAGTATTATGGTTTGTATTGTATCTGTAAGACTATATAAATGTACCTACTCTTTATCATATTATATAATTGCCATTTGATTATTACTGGACTTAGTAATAAGACTTAAATTGATACTTAATTCTTATTCTTAACAGCTTTACCTCTACCCTACAGCAGTTTTACTGCTACAGGGCGGCTCTCCTGTGCAAAATCATGTATGTATACGTGATTTTGCACTTCCGCCTCACAGGTGCGCACACTTGCTGCCGGAGGACCGCTTCTGCTGTGAATTGTCACACTAGAAGCCGATCTGCAGGTTCCGGCGAACGGATCTTCACCAGCACCCACTGTGCCTTTGTTTACAGACCAGACCAGTAGGTACAAAATATCACAGAAGCACTGACAGACAATGCATATATAAAAATATTGTTTGATATAATATACTGTATAAGTCACACAGGAGCTGGATAAAAAAAATTGTGAATTTTTTTTTTATTCTGCCCCTGAGATTAATTTTGCACAGAATACATGTTTCACTCCAGTCAAACAAACCATTAATGAAGCTTTTAACAGTCATGAAGGGCATGGTCTACCTGCAAGTTGTCTCTATTTTTCAGCCCAGCATACATTTATTGTAGTAGTTACCTTGCTTTGAGAATATCTGATTTTTGGTAGCATAGATTGATGGTATTACCTGCTGCAGAGCTTGTGGTTATACAGAGTATGTCCCAAAGTTCCAGGTATTACTGAAAACATATAGGAGCCATACAGTAAATTTAACCCCTTTGCACAGGTGCTTTCCAGCCCTTTAAGAGTTTCAGAAGCAGGGGAGGTGGGGCAGGGTTTTAGGGTCATGTGACCACCATGATTTACTGTCACGCCAGTCACATGATCAGAAAAGGTCCCGATTGCAAAGGGAGATCGGGACCTTTCCGTGAGTCATGGACATATGTGCTGGGAGCGCACAGGGCGCGCTCTCTCAGCACATATGTATTTTCAAATGGTACGCAAATATGCAGCCGCTCGGCGTCAAGGCCCCGATGCTGAGAGGCCGCATGTTTGCGTGAGCTTAGTGTCTTGGGGTTAATGTATATAGTAATTATGCACACCCAGGAACCAACCCAATAAATACCTGACAATGATGGATTCCATATATGGGTTCAATATTTTTGGCTCTCAAGGTTTTTTACATTTGTATCTGTGTTGCTATTGGAGTGTTCATTTCACTTCCTGCCTGATACCACTTTGTCAGCAGGACAGAATGGGGATAATTTACTAAAACTTCAATGTGCAAAATCTGATGCAGCTGTGCATGGTACCAGGGGCATCTCATGGGGCCCCCTATTGACCCCGGGCCCTCGGGCAGTGCACGAGTTTCCAAATGGTCAGTCCGCCCCTGGGTACTATATTAAGTTTGACTCAATTTCATAGGCGCACACAAATGTAAGGTTTGGCATATTGGGTATCTATTTACTTGGTACAACCTCGTCTTTTATATTTTACCACAAATTTGGGTACTTTATTGCGTTTGTTTGCCCTAAAATGTACTTTAGTCTGATTTTTATTGAAACCTTTGCAATAATATGATTTGAAATAAAAAATTGGATTTACCACTATTTTATTTTCTAGGGTGTCAACTTTCAGAAAATATATAATGTTTTGTGTAATCTTGAGGCATAAAATGATTTTTTCAACATGCGCAAAAAAATTTAAAAAAGGATCTGGCAGCGAAAGAGTTAAACGGTCATTACACAGGTCAATTGCTGCTTTTCGGGGGAGTGCTGTTCTCCCCTTTCTTTATTGTATTGTTCCTCAGAGAACCATTATTCACACTTCCTCTCATTGTGCACCAACTGGGCCCCAACACATGCACGGAAGCCTTTTCACTGCATTTAAAAGAACATTGGTTGCTTTGAGGTAAAGAGCCCTTTTCTTATTTCAGGCTACCTCCCTGCCATCAGGTCCTGAGGGACTGAAGTGAGCTAGCTTACCTGTTCGCTGCTCAATGGGAACTGTAAAGCCACCTCAGGATGAAGGCATTCGTTTCTGAAAAGCAGGCTTGCTAACACTAACTGAGACTCTGTGAAAAGTATTGTCTTTTTCTTGTTTAAAGCTGACACAAGTAATAACTGAATAAGTAATAAACGACTCTGCACATGCCAATTCTATTTATGCTGTGTAAGCAAGCTACATTGAAGTCTGCTATAAACCTCTTACCAGGTTACGTCAATCATTGTGTGAGTCTACTTGTTGGTGGTGGTTTATTCTGGTTAGGAGTGTACTGTGGTGTGAGAAGGAGTTGGGCTTGCAGAGAGGGGTCCAGAGCAATATGGAGCCCAAAAACAGACAAAAATATGATGATCATAAATATACATATGCAAACATACAGCCATATGATTTTACTGTTACTGCATTTATACATATGTAGCGCTGCCCTCGTGAGGGCCACTGTGTAGTGGGTACCCCTATCAACTTGCATAGGGAAATAGGGATTGTGGGATTCCCAGTTTTGCATGAATCAATGGAAGGGGGACACTTTCCTCCTATGTACAAAAGGCAGATCCTGGACTGTTCTTTACCTGAAAGCCATCAGTTGTTGCGGACCAGTAGCAGCTGCCATTTACAGGGGAGGAACTAGCAGCCCATGATAAAAAAATCAGCTTAACTTCTTGTAGCTACATGCAGATTTGTTTTCTCTCCCCCTGTAGAGCTGCTCCCAGCTCCACAGCCTGTAAACACTCTTGGCTTCTCAGGAGATCTCCCGGAACTAGGATAAAGGATTGAGCCCAACGCTGGCGTTAGAAAGCTTGCTATGTGTGGCAGTCTTTCTCCTTTTGGATCCCAAAGAGTGCTGCTGTACTTACACTGTTCTCTTTGCTCCCTGCTGTTCCAGGTCTTGATCCCATTCACACCTTACTGGTGAATGTATCCTCTCTAGCCAGCCCGAGCCCAGACTGGAGGCTCGTCCCCCCTAGACCTTGGGGACCCCTCCGAGCCATTGACAGTCTCTTCAGCACTCCATCTTCTCCCAACTTCTCTGTTAGCCTGATTCTCCCATATTTATGGGCCAGTCCACCACTCTACCAGGACTTCCAAACCTAGGATCATTGGTGTCAGTTTACTAAAGCAAAACACATACAATCTTTTAACTAACGTAAGTTGTTTGCATTTTTGTCATTATCAATTATTTAGCATTTTTATTGTATGAATTAGTAGAATTTACCACATTCATATTGTATTATTGTCAAAAATAATTGCATGGATATGCCCCTTCAAAGTTATTTATCATCAAATTTAAAAAAACACCACACATCAAAAAGAACAGTATTTCCACCTCAAAGTTTTGCTTTCTTGCAGAGCAACACCACCAGATGAATCTTCAGCATCCCATACACACTTTCCTATGTGCCCCGCTGTGCCCTGTGGTTTCACCCAGAGGTCACTACATCACTACTGTGTCCCTAGGATACACTTGTGTGGTGGGTCAAACCACCTTAATGGAACCACCAACTATCATGAGAAATAAAGGATTCCCTCCAGTTCAATGTCTATTCATATCAGGTGAGTGTATTGATGAAAACTTTATCGTGAAGAGAAATAATTATATACATCTTAGTAATTTCTACTCTATCCCGTTCCCATCTACTCTCTTATGTTTTCTTGTATTTGTTTTATACTACAACCCCAACTCCACAAAAGTTATGACGCTGTGTAAAATCTACATGAAAACAGCATGCAATGATTTGCAAGTTTCAGAACTCCTTATTTTATTCACAATAGAAAACAGGAAACATATTAAATGTTTAAACTGAGAAAATGTAAAATTTTAAGAAAAAAATAACGTCATTTTGAATTTGATGGCAGCTACACATCTCCAAAAAGTTGGAACAGGGCAGCAAAAGAACTGGCAAAGTAAATGGTACTAACGAGGAATAGCTGGAACTAATTTTGCAACTAATTAGGTTCATTGGCAACAGGTCAGTAACATAATTGGGTATAAAAAGAGCATCTAAGAGAGTCAGAGTATCTCAGAAGTAAAGATGGGCAGCATCAATCTGTGAAAAGCTGCATCTAACAATTTTCAAATAATTTCAGAATAATGCTCCTCAATGTAACAAAGACTAAATGTATAATCATCTACAGAACATAATAGCACCAAAAGATTACGAGAAGCTGGAGAAATTTCTGTGCACAAGGGACAAGGCCAAAACCAAAAATTAGATGCTTGTGGTCTTTGGGCCTTCAGGCTGCACTGCATTAAAAATAGGCATGATTTGGACATCACTGCATAGGCTCAGAAATACTTGCAAAAATACAACAAAGAAGACCCAGGACTATATTCCTCTCCTGAAACTCCAGCAGCTGGTCTCCTGAGTCCCTAGGCATTTAAAGAGTGTTTAAAGTAAAGAGTGTTGTTAAAAGAAGAGGGGATGCTACATGGCCCTGTCCCAACTTTTTTGAGATGTGTTGTTGCCAAATTAGCTTATTTTTTCTTAAAATGGTACATTTTCTCGATTTAAAAATGTGATATCTTCTATATTTTCTATTGTGAATAAAATATTGGTTTATGAGATTTGAAAATCATTGTATTCTGTTTTTATGTCGATTTTACACAGCATCCCAACTTTTTTGGAATTGTGGTTGTACTGCCCTGCAAGGGTATGGCTATATCCATATCAGACCATGTGAATGTTGAGGTCTTCTTGCACAGAGGGCCAAGCAGGTAGCAATAGTTGGAACAAATGAATGTATTTATATTGAGGAAATCCTTTTACGATTTCTATGACAGCCATGTCAGTAGAGGAATTATCTTTGAGATGGAGATTTAAGGGACAGGGGGCTGCTGTCTGTATAATTATCTTGAAATGCAGTAAGAAAACTAAATTAATGCTTGATTTTATTTTATATTTAAAGGAGAATTAAAAGAAGATATACTTTACCATAATGATGATAATTTAATAGCAATGTAATATTCTGAGGACTGTTTTCCTAGCAACACTAAAATCCTACTTTGCTTTCTTTTTCCTGTATACATACTAAAACCTACTGAATATCCTCAGGCTCTACTTTGGCTATGAAACCCATTAACATGGAGATTCTAAGAGTCCCATCAAATCTTGGGCATGGTCCTAAGAGCATAAAGTCATTGAGACCAGAGTGATCTTGACATCAGATTGGATAAAAAAATCAGCTATTAGGATAAGGGATTTTTGTGACAACATATACTGCAGTTGAGTGGACTCCATCCTTCACTGAATTTCTGAGGAACAGTTGGCCCCGTCTATTAACAGGTATATGTCATCCATGTGATGTTTGTGAGAGCACTGTAGCATGAGCCTACCTGGTTTTTAGAAGCAGTATGTCAGAACAAGTTGTAAGCCATTTTGGATAGCAGAGAGACGTAATACATCTGTAAGAGCTGTTGCCTGACACTCGAGAAGCTGGAGGAAGCCGTATTAATCAGACTTTCTACTTTTCTTTGCTTATTCCCATATTTTCTTTGAAATAGCTACAGTTTCTTTCTTTATTGGCTTGAAGCCCTTTCCGCCTTTTGGCAAGTTTGCTGCTGAAGTTTACAGAAAGTCTGTGCCTAGCCAATTACGATGCACATAACACCACAGCAACCTTTCCTGGCTCTTTTCACATCAGCTGAGAAAGCCTATGATTTTAATTGTTTATTTTGACAATCTTTGTATGTCAAGGAATAACACATAACTGCACCCAGCTGTGAACCCTGCGGAGAACCGTTTCCAATTTGTTTTATTTATAAGCATTTTTTCAGTGAGTATGTAGTTAGCTGTGTTTATGTATATGCATTAGTTTCATGAACTTCTGTGTTGTCATCAAACTTAGCAATGATTGAACATCTAGTGTTTATTGTAGCTGAGCTGTCTAGAGAGTTCAAGAAATAATAAGTAAATTCAGGCTTGGTTCACTATATAATCCGGACAGCCTAACCTTCTTCAGCTGTTGTGGAAGTACAAATTGCAAGCAGCAAGGTATAATGGAACCTGTAATATGACTATTATGATTATCATCGGCATAATTATTATTTTAGTTATCATGTGTAGTAGTAGTAAGAAAGCAATGCAAGATGACTTCACTGCAGTTTACCCATGATGCCTTTTTTGTTTTACTGCTTCCCACCCAGCTTATTGTAAAATGATGGCTGAGCAGGAGCTCTCCCATCCTGGGTGGACGTCATATGACGTCCTCCCAGTCAGGCACCTTGATCTGTCAAGATCTTTGTACTGGGCTGATCCCAGTGTCATGTATAATGCTATCCTCTTGAGGGCTGCTGAGTTTTTTCGGTACCCCTAAGCTCTGCACAGCCAGGCAACACTCATTTCCCACACTTTCATCCACAGTCTGAAAACAGTCCATGAGCTTGGTTTTTGTTGTTTTGTTAGAGTTAAAAACTTGGATAGGGTCTAGGGATATATGGGATGCCCAATGGAACTGAAACAACTTGGATGACAACTTTTTAGGCATAAAAACTAAAAAATCCAGCACCAGATCCTAGGTTTTCTACGTCTTCAGTAGTGGCTCTTATCTTCTAACAATTGACACACAGTCTTTGCAAGGAGCACATGGTCCCCTTAAATGAACCTTCTCAGACCCCAGATGAAAATCTCCTCATTCACCTGGCTGTCTTGAGAGTATCCCAGTGCAAGGGATTCCAAGACACACAAATAATGCAGTCCCAGGGAGAACTAGTTGGGTATTGCACCTGACCACCCTCACCCCTGCCCACTAGCTTCTAGAAACTTCTAGAAAGTCCCTAGAGCAGGGGGAGGTATCAGAGAACTGACTTGTAGAGCCCTCCAGCCTTAACCTTAAGCAACCTCGCTGACTCACCCCCAGGCTGGCTCATGCCCAGGCTTCTAGCAAGCCTCTAAGTATGCAGAAAAAAAAACTATCTACATTGGAGGGTGTTACACATGTGACCAATGTGCGTTGACCAATCACAACAATCACATGATCATTGTACAAAATGAATGACTTTAATTCATGCCCATTCATTGTGTACTATTGTGATGATCTCTGTGACTGCTCAGAGTGAACACCTGATACAGACAGGGCCAATCGCAGTGCTTCTGTACCATATGATAGCTGTGGTCAATCGCAGCTAATGAAAATAATACTCAATGAATGACTGTGAATGAATGGATGCCATTCAAAAAAACAATTGCTTGTAATAGTGATCATCACTGTTGTAAGCAATCCTAGTGTAAGAAAAAAAAATCCCAATTACTTCCCCAGAGTAGTACAGTGTAATTATTGTAACAGAGCATTGCTCTGGACACAGTATGTAAAAAAAAATTAAAACAGGAAAAAAAGTATTAATTTTTTTTTTACATACTGTCACCAGAGAGTATCTCTGATCACTACCACATCAAACATATGACGATGCTGTACTGCTATGGTGACAGAATGTAAAAAAAATGTGAAAAATGTTATTTTATTTAATTACTTCATTTTCCAAACAATTGTGACAAAAAATAACTAAAAATAAAACAACTTCAAAAATCTCTCCATGCCTCTTACTTATACTTTAGACTGTCTACTTTCCAAAAAGGGGTAATTTGTACTGTTCTGGCATTTTAGAGCATCAAGAAATGAGATAGGCTGTCAGTATGTCAGGATTAATCAATTTTCATACTGTATACCATAGTTTGTAGACTCTATGACTTTCACACAGACTAAATATTATACTAAATATTACACATTGATTTGGATAATTTTTACCAAAGAAATGCAGCAGAATGCATTTGGCCTAAATTTATGAAGAAAGAAACAAAAACAAAAAAAATGTGGGTTTTTTTTCAAAATGTTTGGTATTTTTCCACTTATATAGAAAAAAAAATAAACACATTGGTGGTTAAATACCACAAGAAGAAACATATATCTGTCTAAAAAAGAGATAACATTTAATTTTTGTACAGTGTTGCATGCCTGAGTAATTGTCATTCAAACTGTGACAGTGCTGAAATAATGTGTAGGTGAGATCAGATTTCCTTTTACAGCACAGTGACCAAGGCAAAAAAAGCCCCATTCAACCTTCCAAACCAAGGAGCTGCTAGTCCAGCTCAGTGAGGTGGAAACAAGGTTCACAGTAGATGCAACTGGAAACAGCCCTGGGGGGCAAGCCCCATCACTGAAATGCTCTGTCCTTATACCGCTCCTATACCTCTTTGTAAGCATAGGATTCCAGAGTGTCTCTTCATTTGTGAGTCATAATGGGGATGAGTGAATTTCACTGGGTTTGATGGGGGAGGGGGTCAAAGAATTCTGCATGGTGTCCAAAACCTGAACTTAGAATAAAAGAAAGAGGGTACCTTTAATGTTACCTCGGTAACGACTTAGGTAAAACAACAGTTTTTTAATTAAATTTTTGTGACACGGCTTTAAGCTGTATATAGTGTTATAGAATCATACAATTTTCACAAACAGCATGAACAATATCGTATTCTGGCATCACATTTTGAAAGTGTTGTTTTATTTTAACTATAGCTTATTTCTAGAGATGAGCGAATTATTCAAAAATTCGATTCGGCTGATTCGCCGAATTTGCGGGAGAAATTCGATTCGATGCGAATTTATTCGCCGCGAATTTAACTTATTTAAAGGGTTTCTAGGCTTCAGAGAGCCTTTATATTAGTGCAGAACACTGTACCTTTAATTTAAATGCCCTTGGAGTCTGCTGGGGAAGAGAAATAATACTGTCAGTCAGTATGACATGCAGATGAGTGCCGTCGATCTTAGAATCACCGCACACTTCACTCATTTGGGCAGTCACGGGGCACGACGAAGAAGAAGAAGAAGAAGAAGAATGAAAAGAAGAATGAAAAGAAGAAGAAGAAAAATGAAAAGAAGAAGAAGAAGAATGAAAAGAAGAATGAGAAGAAGAATGAAAAGAAGAATTAAAAGAAGAATGAAAAGAAGAATTAAAAGAAGAATGAAAAGAAGAATGAAAAGAAGAAGAAGAAGAATGAAAAGAAGAAGAAGAAGAATGAAAAGAAGAATGAAAAGAAGAAGAAGAAGAATGAAAAGAAGAAGAAGAAGAATGAAAAGAAGAATGAAAAGAAGAAGAAGAAGAATGAAAAGAAGAAGAAGAAGAATGAAAAGAAGAATGAAAAGAAGAAGAAGAAGAATGAAAAGAAGAAGAAGAAGAATGAAAAGAAGAATGACAAGAAGAAGAAGAAGAATGACAAGAAGAAGAAGAAGAATGAAAAGAAGAAGAATAAGAATGAAAAGAAGAATGAAAAGAAGAAGAAGAAGAATGAAAAGAAGAAGAAGAATGAAAAGAAGAATGAAAAGAAGAAGAAGAAGAATGAAAAGAAGAAGAAGAAGAATGAAAAGAAGAATGAAAAGAAGAAGAAGAAGAATGAAAAGAAGAAGAAGAATGAAAAGAAGAAGAAAAAGAATGAAAAGAAGAAGAAGAATGAAAAGAAGAATGAAAAGAAGAAGAAGAATGAAAAGAAGAAGAATGAAAAGAAGAAGAAGAAGAATGAAAAGAAGAATGAAAAGAAGAAGAAGAAGAATGAAAAGAAGAAGAAGAAAAATGAAAAGAAGAATGAAAAGAAGAAGAAGAATGAAAAGAAGAAGAAGAATGAAAAGAAGAAGAATGAAAAGAAGAAGAAGAAGAATGAAAAGAAGAATGAAAAGAAGAATGAGAAGAATGAAAAGAAGAATGAAAAGAAGAAGAAGAAGAATGAAAAGAAGAAGAAGAATGAAAAGAAGAATGAGAAGAAGAATGAAAAGAAGAATGAAAAGAAGAACGAGAAGAATGAAAAGAAGAATGAAAAGAAGAAGAAGAAGAATGAAAAGAAGAAGAAGAATGAAAAGAAGAAGAAGAAGAATGAAAAGAAGAAGAAGAAGAATGAAAAGAAGAATGAAAAGAAGAAGAAGAAGAATGAAAAGAAGAAGAAGAAGAATGAAAAGAAGAATGAAAAGAAGAAGAAGAAGAATGAAAAGAAGAATGAAAAGAAGAAGAAGAAGAATGAAAAGAAGAAGAAGAAGAATGAAAAGAAGAATGAAAAGAAGAAGAAGAATGAAAAGAAGAAGAAGAATGAAAAGAAGAAGAAGAAGAATGAAAAGAAGAGGAAGAAGAATGAAAAGAAGAATGAAAAGAAGAAGAAGAAGAATGAAAAGAAGAAGAAGAATAATGAAAAGAAGAATGAAAAGAAGAAGAATGAAAAGAAGAAGAAGAAGAATGAAAAGAAGAATGAAAAGAAGAAGAAGAAGAAGAATGAAAAGAAGAAGAAGAATGAAAAGAAGAAGTATTCCAGTACAGCAAAAAGTGTATCTGCAGAGAGCTCCGCTATTTCTGACAGTTCTCTGACAGTTCCTTCACATTTACAGCGGTTGAAACATTGTATCTATTTATTTCCGAATAAAAACATCTGTATCCTAAATGGAAACAAATAGATACAATGTTTCAACCGCTGTAAATGAACTGTCAGAGCTGTCAGAAATAGCGGAGCTCTCTGCAGTGACACTTTTGCCGGCTGATCGGGAAAAATTTGATTCGTGCACCCGAAGTTTGCTAAAATTCGGATTCGATGCGAATCGAATTTTTCCTGAAATTCGAAACAAATTCCACTTCGCCAGGTTCGATTCGCTCATCTCTACTTATTTCTTTTCAGAAAAAAATTAAAGTTTTTTTTTTTTTTGAAGGTGAACTAACAACCCGGTCCCAACTGTACTTACTTCCATGGGTGATGAGCTGTCAGTGGCCTCACAGCCAAATGCCTTGCTTTTCTCCTCATCCCTTCTGCAGAGTTTCTGGGACAGGTCAGTGTGATTTTCTCTGCCAACGTTGAGCAATCAGAATCTCTCAGATCTGTCCTGGAAGCCCTGCAGAAAGGAAGGGCAGAAGAGCGGGAACTTCAAATCCCCACACTTCTACACTGGCAGTGAGGGCACTGACAGCTCATTACCCATGGAGTTAAGTACAGCAGGAATCAGGGGGGTAGGGAGGGTTTAGAGTAGGAGTAGGCAACCTTAAAGAGGTTGAGATCTACCTGAACAACATGGGAGAAGTCAAAGATCAGCGGGCACAGTGTTGCCCAGTTTCGCCTCCTCACACCTGATCTAAACCTCTAATTGCCGCACTACCGTGTCACAGATGCACGGCTATCATGGGTTTAAATCAGGTGGTCAGGAGGCAACATATTCTCATTTTCCTCATTTTTATACATATTGTCCAAATCCAAGCTGTATAAACTTGAATACTTATTGGGTTTAAGCATATCAGGTGATTTCCATTTGTGTAATGAAGGAGAGTGTGGCTCAAGGAAATCAACAACCTATATCAAGGTGTGCATAATTATTAGGCAGCTTCTTTTCCTCAGGCAAAATGGGCCAGAGAAGAGATTTAACTGACTCTTAAAAGTAAAAAAATTTAAAAAGTCTTTCAGAGAGATGCAGCACTCCTGAAATTGCTAAGATATTGAGGCGCGATCACAGAACCCTCAAAAGTTTTGTTGTAAATAGTCAACAGGGTCACAAGAAACATGTTGAGAAAAAAAAAGATGCAAAGTAACTGCCAAAGATTTGAGAAGAATCAAATGTGAAGCTAACAGGAACCCATTATCCTCCAGTGCTGTCATATTCCAGAACTGCAACCTACCTGACCACCACTGAACAAGGCACATACGATGAAACGTCAAGACTGGGTCAAGAAATATCAGACTTTTCAGAGGTATTATGGACTAATGAGATGAGATGAGAGTTACCCTTGACAGACCAGATAGATGGCCCCGTGGCTGGATCAGTAACGGGCACAGAGCCCAACTTCGACTCAGGCACCAGCAAGATGGAGGTGGGGTAGTGATATGGACTGGTATTATTAAAGATGAGCTAGTTGGACCTTTTTGAGTTCAAGATGGACTCAAAATCAACTCTCAAACCTACTGCCAGTTTTAGAAGACACTTTCTTAATGCAATGGCATGAAATAAAATCTGCATCTATCAAGGAGACAATGCATTAAAATACTCCACTGCGTGGCTAGCCAGTAAAGGCCATGAGGATGAAAAAATAATGCCAGAGATTTGAGAATAATCAAATGTGAAGATAACAGGAACCCATTATCCTCCAGTGTTGTGCTGTTCCAGAACTGCAACCTACCTTGAGACATGGCCAAGGTAAGGAGGGCTGAAACCTGACCACCACTGAACAAGACACATACAGTAAGTTGAAATGTCAAGACTGGGCCAAGTAATATCCGAAGACAGATTTTTCAAAGGTTTTATGGACTGATGAGATGAGAGTAACTCTTAACAGACCAGATGGATGGGCCCATGGCTGGATAAGTAATGGGCACAGAGCACCACTTCGACTCAGACACTAGTAAGATGGAGGTGGGGTACTAGTATGGGCTGGCATTATTAAAGATGAGCTAGTTGGACCTGTTTGGGTTAAAGATGGACTCAAAATCAACTCCCACACTTACTGTCAGTTTTCAGCAGACACTTTCTTCAAGCACTGGTACAGGAAAAAATCTGCATCTTTCAAGAAGACCATGATATTTATGTAGGACAATGCTCCATTGCATGCATCAAAATACTCCACTGTGTGGCTAGCCAGAAAAGGCCTTAGATGAAAGAATAACAACATGGCCCCCTTCCTCACCTGACTTAAACACTATTGAGAACGTGTGGGCCCTTCTTAAATGGGAGATTTACGGTGAAGGAAAACAGTACACCTCTGTGAACAGTGTCTGGGAGGCTGTGGCTGCTGCTACACACAAAGTTGATAGTCAACAGACCAAGAAACTGACAGGCTCCATGAATGGCAGGCTTATGACTGTTATTGAAAAGAATGGTGGCTACATTGGTTACTGATTTTTTTTAATTTTTTTTTTAAATGTCAAATGTTTATTTGTAAATTTTAAATTGTTTGTTTAATATTCTCACTTTAACAGATGAAAAAAAAAAGTGAGATGGGACATTTTTCATTTTCATTTAGTTGCATAATAATTCTGCATACTATAGTTGCCCAATAATTTTGCACACATTGATATTCTCCTAAGAAAGCCAAAACCTCCCTTTTACTTTCCTAAATATTCAGGTTTGAGGTTTATTAACATTTTGGACTGACTGAGAGCACCTGTATTTGTTCAATAAAGAAATTAATCCACAGAAATACAACTTCCCTAGTAACTGTGCACACAGTGTATATATATATATTTTCACCCAGAAATCTGGAGGCTTCCTTCCTGAGTAGGGGATCTGGTTCCTGTTCCTTTAAATAAGCTGCATGGTCAGTAGCAGGGGGCTCTCCTGTTCTCCTGTACCACTTGCGGGATGGCTGCTGCTACCAGTCCTATTAGCTGGGCTTTTCATTCTCTGCCCTGTATGGTGGTCCTCTCGCAGGAGGCCAGTGAGTCCCAAGATTTCCTCTTTTCCAGCTCCAAGCTCACAGGCTGGCTCCATCTCATCAGGCCCTCTGACAGCCTTCCACCTCTAGGCTCACATCTTCCTGCTCCACACTCCTCTCCCACCTCCACACTTCTACTACTGACCAGGCTGTTATGTTTTAAGGGAATCCAAGCCCCTTTCCAAGCCTTCTGTTGGGGATTGGCTGAGGACCCTCAAGACAGATCCACCCACTGCCTCCAGGACCCTCCTCCAAAAGCCTCAGAGCAGGGGGAAATTCCAGAGGGGTTGGCCTGCAGAGTCTCTCAGTCCTGACCACAATTTGACCCCCCCTAGCTGCACTAAGAGGGTGCTACATACTGATCATTTAACTGCAGTACACCCAGGTTAATGTGTGCAATGATTACAACCTGCTATGTGCACATGCATATGTATGCCTTAATGCAGCGTTTTTCAACCACTGTGCCGCGGCACACTAGTGTGCCGTGAGATATTGTCTGGTGTGCCGTGGGAAAAATTGCAATTTCATCCGTAACATGTGGCCTCGGCTCACAAATAGACCAATCATTAGAACAGCAATGGGCAAACTACGGCCCTCGGGCCGTATACGGCCCGGCGGACCTTTTAATCCGGCCCGCGGAGCGTGATACTGTCAGGATGATCTGTCCCCCTCGACGTATCTGCGCATGTGCCGGAGATCGCCGATCGGCTGCTAATGCCTGAAACTGGCACATGCGCAGATACGTCGAGGGGGACAGATCCTCATAGGAGACAGATTTTCATGCTACACCGGAACGGCGAGAGGAACGCGCGGAGCAAAGGTAAGTGAATTGACACAGGGGGGGCTTGGGGACTTAATATGGGGGATGAATTAATATGGGGGATGAATTACTATGGGGGATGAATTACTATGGGGGATGAATTACTATATGGGGGATGAATTACTATGGGGGATGAATTACTATGGGGGATGAATTACTATATGGGGGATGAATTACTATGGGGGATGAATTACTATATGGGGGATGAATTACTATATGGGGGATGAATTACTATATGGGGGGTGAATTACTATGGGGGATGAATTACTATGGGGGATGAATTACTATATGGGGGATGAATTACTATATGGGGGATTAATTACTATAGGGGGGATGAATTACTATGGGGGATGAATTACTATATGGGGGATGAATTACTATAGGGGGGATGAATTACTATATGGGGGGTGAATTACTATGGGGGATGAATTACTATGGGGGATGAATTACTATATGGGGGATGAATTACTATGGGGGATTAATTACTATATGGGGGATGAATTACTATGGGGGATGAATTACTATATGGGGGATGAATTACTATGGGGGATGAATTACTATATGGGGGATTAATTACTATGGGGGATGAATTACTATATGGGGGATTAATTACTATGGGGGATGAATTACTATGGGGGATGAATTACTATATGGGGGATTAATTACTATTGGGGATGAATTACTATGGGGGATGAATTACTATATGGGGGATGAATTACTATGGGGATGAATTACTATATGGGGGATGAATTACTATGGAGGATGAATTACTATATGGGGGATTAATTACTATGCTTACTATGGGGGAATATTACTATACTTACTATGGATGACACATACACATCATTCATCTACTCTTGGTCCGGCCCCCGGGTCCAATTATAAAATACTTTATTATTTCATAATAAAGTAATTATAAAATAATTTCTTTGTGTTTGATTCCTATTCAAGAGAATTACTTTATATATAGTCAATATAGGCACAGAGGTAAATTTTTTTAACATTTTCTAATGGTGGTGTGCCTCGTGATTTTTTTCATGAAAAAAGTGTGCCTTTGCACAAAAAAGGTTGAAAAACACTGCCTTAATGTCTAATATTTACTACAACACTCATTTTTTGTAATTTCTTAGCAAATGACAATTGCAGAACCTTTTTTGATGACTATGTGTTTCAATTTTCCATAGATATTGTATTTAGAATTCCGGGTAACTCACAATGTATTCCCTACAAATCACAAAAGTGAACAGTGTATAGTAAATCTACAATAAAGATAAAATATTTTGTATTAGGGTGTCAGCATCAATCACCATGTGCTGAGTAGACACTTTGCTGCCAAACAGTTCTTTTCAGCTCAGTACAGAATGCAGTAAAAAAACAGAACCTGGGAATAGAATCATCTGAAGCAGTATCATAATACAACTCATTCTGCATGATAAATAGAAGAGATGAGAAGAAAGAACTAAATGTCACTGTTCCTGATAATACATGTCACATCCATTAGAAAGCTAGTACAGTGATTTTTATCACCATAACAAGTGCAGCATTTGATATGATTTGAAAAGAATTTGCGGCTGTTTTACATATAGGCTGTCTCTGGGCTTCATGCCCCCTGGCTATCCACCTTGTATCTGGCATTCTCATAATGAAAGATAGTAAAAATCAGAACCATGGACAGCTCACACATTGACTAGCAGCCATTCAGCTGCAACCTCATATGTTTTCATATATTCCAGAGATATAGGTAACTCTTCATGCTAGCATATAGACCTGCTGTAGTGCTCTGTACAAACTATGTAAAGGAAAAAATCATGAAAGCGACACAATTGGTAAAATTAGCGGGTGATGGAAAGTGAAAGGTGATATTTGACAGTATAAAAAAGAATTTGCCATAATGATGCTGTAAGTGTAAATTATATGTATATTAGCATGACCTAGTTCTCTGCCCATAAAATGCAAAAGTCTGCAGGCGGAGCATATTTTTTAATAATGTCTCTGAACTGCAAGGTGAATCCTAATATCTTTAATAATTTATTGAGGGTACATCAATCCTTATGATACACAAATGCTAACCCACAGAAAAATTGATACGCAAAGAGTGAAAGTCATTAATGGATGCAGGCTGTGACAGATGGACAGTGAATAAAAGACGTAGACCGTGAGGCTTACGAAACTGAGCAAAGATTTTTAGAAACTTGAAAAATGCTTTAAAGTGAGGATGCTTTAAAGAATAACATAATAAAGACACTTTATTTATCAATAAACAACATACTAAGTCCATAAACAGAGAAAAAAATGATAAATCAAATGAATGTATGGTGTCTCCATCCTTTGCCTATAGAACAGCATCAGTTCTTCAAAGAGTACTTGCACAGTTTTTTTTAATAGACTTGGGAGGCATGTAGGCAATCACAGTTGTTTCTGTCCCTTCATGAAATCTCAGACAGAGACAGTGATGTTGAGGTCATAGCTCTGTGGAGGCCATACCATCTCTTCCAGGTATCCTTGTTCTTCTTTTCATTGGCTTTGACTGTATGTTTAGGGTAATTGTCCTGCTGAAGAATGATCTTGGGACTGATCAGATGTTTCCCTGCTGATACTGCATGATAGAGAAGTTATCTGTCTAATTTGTTTTCAAGCATTGGACACCATTAATTCTGAACAAATGCCCAACCACATTTGCATAAATGCAGCCCCTAATCTACAGCTAATCCACCATGCTTCACCATTGCTTGCAAACACTCAGCCTTATGCAACACTCCACATTTTCAATGAAAAACTGCATTGTGTTACAGCCAAATATAACCTGCTGAGATTTATCTACACACCAATTGTGTTTTGTCGTGTTTTCACATTTGGAGGTTTGGTTTTTTTAGCCCCTGGTCTTCCATTAAGACCACCTCTGACTAGACTTCTCCTGACTGTAGATGGATGTACCAGGGTCCCATTGGTTTCGGCCTGAGATCATAGAGTAATTTTCCAATTAAGGAGGGAAGTCAACAAGATGTGTCTTTTATCTACTGTACAAAGTATCCTTGGCCAGCTATCCCATTTTCAGTCCTTAACATTGTCTGTTTCTTTGGGTTTCTGCAGAAGAGCTTGGACAGCACATCTGGAATCACTTGTCTTCCATCAAGACCACCCCTGACTAGACTTTAGATGGATGTACCACGATGACCACTGGTTTCTGCCAGGTCTGAGATGATGGAGTAATTTTCAAATTGTGGATCCTTGGCCAACAGTTTTCAGTCCTTAACATTGTGTGTTTCTTTGGGTTTTTACATAAGAGCTTGGACAGCATATCTGGATTCACTTGTCTTCCTTGCAATTTCTGCCTGTGAAACACCTTGTTGATATAGTAAAACTAGATTCAAATCTATGTATTTTTAGTGAGTTTGTAGATTTGCAGAAGCAGATCAGTTGAACCTTATTTCTTATGGGTCCTGTTCACATCTATGAAGTTTCCTGCATTGCATTTTTTGGTAAGTTGCAGGGACTTTGTTTACATGCAGCACAGTGTGTTTATTTCTTATGGGTCCTGGTCACATCTACAAAGTTTACTGCATTGTATTTTTTAGTAAGATGCAGGGACTTTGTTTACATGCAGCACAGTGTGTTTTTGGTTTCATAGACTTCAATGAGAGTGTGTAAAAAAAAGCATATACATGCATTTATTACGTGTTTTGATGCATTTTTGCTGTTTCCCGGCAGACACTTCCTTCTAGCAACATCAACACATAGCTTACTATTGACCAAAACAAATGCCACAAAATGCATTAAAAATGCATTAAAAAATGCATATGCAGAAACACAAAACTTGCTGAAAATGCATCAACCACACATTCATAGGTATGAACCTAGCAAGTGTCTTGTTGCTGTGCTTAGTCTTGCTATCATGTAAGATTTTTTGCACTGAATGATCTTCAGATTTTTATCATCTAGTTTCATTCCTCCAACACAGCGGATTCTGTTTAGTTTATTGATTGTATTTTAACCCACATGTTAACTGGTTGATCATTAGCACCTGTTTGGTATAACTATGTGTAATGCAGGCCATAGATGGATCGTAATTCGGCCGATTTTCGGTCGATTAACGAACTATCGGTCAGTCTAAAAAACCTACCTGACCACCAATTATTATGAAAATCGGCCGATTAATGAGTAACCTATAACGGGAAATTATGTCATTTTTATTTTTAATTTGTACCGGAAACGAAACTTCGTACGCTGCAAACTTCTCTTTCCAGGTCACTGCACATGCGCATAAAATTTTCGGAAAACGATCGTCTGTTTTTGACCATCAATGAGGATAAAGTCGGGCGTTTTCCGAAAATTTTCCAACATCACCAATAATCTGAAAGGCCAAAATACACGAAAAACAGCCAACGAAATCGTCCACTAACGATAAGATAATCGGTAGATTTTGCTTCCGGACAAAAAATCGGCCGAATTACGATCCATCTATGGCCTGCATTAATGTACCTAGGAGAATTCATGCTGTTCTAAAGGCAAAGAGTGGACACACCAGGTATAGATGATTTTAGTTTTTTCTGTTTATGTACTTTCTTGGCTGTTATTTGACAAAAACTATTCATTTTATTAATTCTGAAAGCATCCTTACTTTCCACACATTGTTTTGCAAGTAGCTAAAACTTGCACAGTACTATTCCTGGGTAATTTCAAAATAAGGCTCCATGCATTTGATAACACTGGTAATGCTAGCTGTGTAAAGTCACGTTAAAAAAGTTTTTTAGCATTTTTGCATTAGCGTTAGTGGCATTTTTCCATGATTAGCAGCATTTTTCCACGTTTGCGTTTTTAGCATTTTTTTTTAAAGATTTTTTTTTGGTCAAAAAAAGTCCAAAAACACCGATTTGTGCCGTTTTACCATGTTTTGCAGCGTTCGAGCATTTTAACAGCTAAAAAACTCCTCTAGAAACCCAAAAGTTCTGCAGGTTTTTTTAGCCAAATAACATCCCAGCCAAAAAACATTGATTACAGTCTATGTGTGCATGAACACATAGGATAACATGCTGGGGGGTTTACTGGCTGTAGAAAAAAAAGTCAAAAAGCCAAAAACAGACGCTGTAAAAACGTCAAGTGTACATGAGGACTAAAAGTAGGCTATGTCTGATTAATCTTTATTTCCTCTATTTTTGTAGCACTGACTAGGCATGCCAAGTATATGCATGTATTTGCACCAGTCTTTACCACACTCACGCAAGGCCAACTTTAGAAGGAAGCCAATTAACTTATTACCACATTTTGGAATTGTGGAAGGAAACTCATGCAAACATGGGGGAACACACAAGCCCCAGTAACACTTATGCAGGCCATAGATGGGTCAAAAATCGGCCGATTTTTCTTTTAAAAAAACAAACAATCGGTCGTTCAAGTGGCCGACGTTACCACCAATGGTAAAAAAAATCGGCCGATTTTCATCCCGTCTACAGCCGGCAAAAAGTGTCCCTGCAGAGAGCTCTGCTATTTCTGACAGTTCTCTGACAGTTCCTTGACATTTACAGCGGTTGCAACATTGTATCTATTTGTTTCCATTTAGGATACAGATGTTTTTATTCGGAAACAAATAGATACAATGTTGCAACCGCTGTAAATGTCAAGGAACTGTCAGAGAACTGTCAAAGAAATAGCGGAGCTCTCTGCAGAGACACTTTTTGATGGACTGGAATTCCTCTAATTTTCATCCTACTTCTTCTTCTTCTTCTTTTTCATCCTCATCCTCTTCTTCTTCTTCATCCTCTTCTTCTTCTTCTTCTTCTTCTTCTTCCTCATCCTCATCCTCTTCTTCTTCTTCTTCTTCTTCCTCTTCTTCATCCTCATCCTCTTCTTCTTCTTCTTCATCCTCATCCTCATCCTCTTCTTCTTATTATTCTTCTTCTTCATCCTCATCCTCTTCTTCTTCCTCTTCTTCATCCTCATCCTCTTCTTCTTCCTCTTCTTCATCCTCATCCTCTTCTTCTTCTTCATCCTCATCCTCTTCTTCTTCTTCTTCTTCATCCTCATCCTCTTCTTCTTCTTCTTCTTCTTCCTCATCCTCTTCTTCTTCTTCATCCTCATCCTCTTCTTCTTCTTCTTCTTCATCCTCATCCTCTTCTTCTTCATCATCATCCTCTTCTTCTTCTTCTTCTTCATCCTCATCCTCTTCTTATTATTCATCCTCATCCTCTTCTTCTTCTTCTTCCTCATCATCATCCTCTTCTTCCTCATCCTCATCCTCTTCTTCTTCTTCTTCTTCATCATCTTCATCCTCATCCTCTTCTTCTTCTTCTTCATCCTCATCCTCTTCTTCTTCATCCTCTTCTTCTTCCTCTTCTTCTTCTTCTTCTTCTTCTTCATCCTCTTCTTCTTCATCCTCTTCTTCCTATTATTCATCCTCACCCTCTTCTTCTTCTTCATCCTCATCCTCTTCTTCTTCTCCTTCTTCTTCCTCATCCTCTTCTTCTTCTTCTTCCTCATCGTCTTCTTCTTCTTCATCCTCATCCTCTTCTTCTTCTTCCTCATCCTCATCCTCTTCTTCTTCTTCATCCTCTTCTTCCTCTTCTTCTTCTTCATCCTCTTCCTCTTCTTCTTTTTCTTCTTTTTGTCTTCCTCTTGCAGGTCACTGTTCATGCGCAGATTTTTTATCGGTAAAAAATCGGCCGATTAGCCCATTATTGCCGCGAAAATCGGCCGATCGGCCGATTTTTTTCCAACTTTACAAAAAAAAAAATGGCCAAAATCCCAAAAAACGGCCGACCAAATAGCCCACTAACGATCCGAAAATCGGCCGATTTTATTTTCGGCCGAAAAATCGGCCGATTTTCGACCCATCTATGGCCTGCATAAGAGGTCTTCTCCCCACCTCCAGCCTGTGATTAGACCGTGACAGGAGAATTAGCAGACTGATGAGCCCATCCCTCTGTCACTTTACTTTTCCCTTCTATCAGCAGAATTGATTGACTCCTTGTGCTGACTCTCCCAGACCTTCTCTGAGCTATGGTGTACAGTGCCTGGAAGAGATTCGTACTAAATCAGAATAAATTAAACATCTATAAATGAACATAGATCTACAATAATTGTATATCTGCCTGGAGGAACCAAGGGTTTAGCGTGTGTGTACAAATAACCATTTTTATAACCAAATGTGCTATTAATACAAAAATATTTACTGGAAGCAATGAGTATACTTGTATGTGTACACATATAGCGGCAACTGGCAGTTGTGTTGATCAAGTCCCCTGAAGATGTCACTTCTGATGAATTGTGTGAGGCCGGGCATGTTCTGTCATTATTGCAAATGTCCAGATAGCAGTGAGATAGGATGTATATGCGGCTTTGTTACATATGTTTGTGAGTATGTTTTTATGGTTAAATAAATTTGGATTTCAACCACTTGCTGGCTGCCCACAGTATATTTACAGTGGGCAGGCAGCAGCTACAGGGTAAGCGATGTATTGGTATGTCATTTAGCACATGTGCACTAGCAGGCCCCCTTGGGGTGTACAGCAGCATGATACCATGACCACTGTTTCCAGTGGACACAGTGGATCACAGTACTCAGTACCCAACTGCTGTGAGTGGCTGGGGTATCATGTGATCACTATGTCCATTCATAGCGATCATATGATTACATGTATTCTGTTCATGACAGCTTGCTTACTATTGTGATGCTGTGGTTGGCCCACAGCTATCACATGGTACTTGGTAATCTGTACGATGTCATTAGCTGTAGCCAATCACAGCATCATGCTGGTAAGCAAACTGTCATAAATGGCTTCCATTCATGACAGGTAAAACTATTGCTTGTAACAGTGATCATCACAGTTTTAAGCAATAACTACGGTATGTAAAAAAAAAATCCCTGATCACCCGCATCCCTTCAAAGCAGTACAGTGGCCCCATGGTTAGATCTAATGTCTTTAGCACACTCACCCCAGGCTGATAATATAAAAATATGGCTATATACAGTATATAGACAAGGATATAAGAATGATATATATATATATATATATATATATATATATTAAGCAGGACAGGCTTAATTGGTTTTGCAAGACAAACTAGTCCAGCACCCAGGAACAGTCCAACCAGGTTTGTCCTGCAATTTTTTTTTAACAAGGCAGATAACAAACACAGTGTTGATGGAGGAGGGATTTGTACAGCAAATCCCTAGTAGAAAGCAAACAAAAGATCTGCTCATTGAAGCCACTAACTAAACTCAGGTTAGTTTCTGAATAACAGGGTGTCCTCTAATGGGTTCGCCAAAGCAAACAGACTATAACTTTTTTCCTGCTCTGTCAACTGTCAGCCTTTTCACTCAACAACACGCCCTCATAGCAGAGAGAGAGTTCTGTGTGTTAGTCATAAATCATTTTGAAAATTTGAAATTAAGAATGGAGAATGTTTTAATCCTCCTATAAATCCTCTAAAGCACTTGCCTGAGTTCGCACCTTACCGACAACAACCTCCTTGATCCCCTACAGTCTGGCTTCTGCCCCCTACACTCCGCCGAAACTGCCCTACTCAAACTCACCAACGACCTGCTAACTGCCAAAGCTAATGGCCACTATTCAGTGCTCCTACTCCTCGACCTCTCTGCGGCTTTCGACATGGTTGACCACCCCCTCCTCCTCAAAAAACTACACTCTCTTGGCCTCAGAGACTCCGCCCTCTCCTGGCTCTCTTCCTATCTATCACAGCGCTCCTTCAGTGTTACCTATAATGCTGCCACCTCCTCTTCACTCCCCCTCTCTGTTGGGGTCCCTCAAGGTTCTGTCCTCAGGCCCCTTCTCTTCTCCATCTACACCTCCTCCCTTGGCCAATTGATACACTCTCACGGCTTCAACTACCATCTCTATGCCGACGACACGCAAATCTATCTCTCTACCCCTCACCTCACCCCTTCAGTCTCCGCCCGTATCACAAGCCTACTGAGCGACATATCGGATTGGATGTCACTCCACTTCCTGAAACTAAATCCGTCCAAAACTGAACTCCTAGTTTTCCCCCCAGCCCGCGCCCCCCCCGACTTCTCCATCAAGACCAACAACACCACCATCAGTCCCACCCCTCAAGCCAGAGTACTAGGTGTTAATCTGTCCTTCCAGCCCCAGGTCCAATCGCCGACAAACTCATGTAGACTTCACCTCCGCAACATTTCCATAATACGTCCGTCCCTAACCCCGGAAACCACTAAGCAACTCATTCACTCCCTTATTATTTCACGCTTTGACTACTGTAACTCCCTCCTCATCGGCTTACCTTTACCACAGGCTATCCCCGCTTCAGTCTATCTTGAATGCTGCGGCCAGACTCATCCACCTTACAAACCGCTCCGTATCCGCCACCCCCTTCTGCCAATCCCTCCACTGGCTTCCGATTGCCCAACGGATAAAATTCAAAATGCTAACATTGACGTGTACAGCTGTTCATAATACTGCCCCAAACTACATCACTGATCTGATATCCAAATACCACCCAAAACATACTCTCCGCTCCTCACAAGACCTCCTACTCTCTAGTTCCCTGGTCTCCTCCTCCCATACCCATCTCCAGGACTTCTCCAGGGCTTCCCTCATCCTCTGGAACTCCCTACCCCAATCCATCAGTCTATCACCTACTCTCCTCACCTTTAGGCGCACCCTGAAAACCTATCTCTTCAGGGAAGCCTACACCGCCCTCAGCTAATTGCTGAACTCCTCCACTCTTCCTACCACTCCATCCCCCACAACTATTTCCTCCTGTACCACTATCCCCTCCCTCCTAGATTGTAATCTCCAAAGAGCAGGGCCCTCGAACCCCTCGTGTACTGAATCGTATTGTTACTGTACTGTCTCGTGTATTGTCTCCCATTATAATGTACAGCGCTGAGCAAACTATTGGCACTATATAAATCCTGTATAATAATAATAATCAACTATGGCCATTTCGTAGATTGTGTGTCTCTCTGCAGATGTTGAATATGCATGCAATATTGGTAATTGGAAACAATACTTTTTCAAGTTTAAATCTTCTTTACCACTGTGATTTAGGTATTCTGTTTGTATCAATGACACACAACGCTGAATATTATCAGATATAATGAGATGTCAGAAAAAATTCTGAAAACATAACATTTAGCTCTTAAATGTTTAATTTGAGTTTTCACCTATATAATACAAAATTGTTGACTGCGTAGGATCTATAACACATCACATCTGGACAGAATAATCCTCTAACATCATCCCCAGCTCGTTTACAACATGAATTGTTAATGTTATGTGTAAAGATTCTTATTCCATCAGCAGCCCACTGGGTGACTTTGACAGCAGGGATCCATATACACTACCCTTGGCTGATGTTCAGCAACTGCTACGTATGTGTATTAGAATATTGTAAATGTTAAAAAGTGAGAAGTAGCACATTAAGCTAGAGAGCACAAAGGAAGCACTTAATGTAATCCTGACATTGTATAGCAATGTATAATACATTTTTGCTGTGCCCAACTGTCCCTCATTTGGATCTACTGCACCCAGGGGCAGACTGACCATTTAGAAACTCGGGCACTGCCTGAGGGCCCGGGGTCAGTAGGGGGCCCCATGAGATGCCCCTGGTACCTTTTTCATAGGCTTTTTTGAGTTTGGGCAAGGACACAGGGGCCCCATGATCCCCTATTGCCCGGGGGCCCCATGAGTTGTCAGTCCACCCCTGACTGCACCTTTTTTGAGACTGAATCCTTCTTGCCTACTCAATTGTCCTTCTTTTTGGTCTGTTGCATGGACCTCTTTAAAAATGTACTATTACTTCCAAGTACTAAATGACTGTATTTTTATTTTTTTTTTAAATTAGTAAAAAGGAAAATAAATATGGTGGGAAATGAAAGATCTTGTGGGTTTTTACAATAATTGTATTTCATATAAATTCTTCAGAGTCCACATAACTAAGGGCATGACAGTGGTGTGTTCTTTGCTAATATGCTCAAAAGTGTCCATCTTTCTCATCTCAGAAAGTTGGGGGGTATGCATGAAAGGGTGGGCTATATTAGTTGACAGTTGGTGCCATGTGAATCCACCCTGCTTTTTCTTGCATGGGACAGTCACCCACCTGTTGTTTTAGAAAATCTAGTGTCCAGCCAAGATACATTTTAACATCTTTACTACAGAAATGTTACTCCAGCACAATTCTTAGATTACAGCTCCATCACAATTAACAGTACATGTCTCATTGATGGACGTTCACAGTGCAAAATACTCTCCTTCTTCAAATAACTTTCCATTCCGTGATCACACAAGTGCAGAACATTTCCAATTGTTTCAGCTATCTTCCCTAGATGTTACAGTCCAGTTAACAAAGGTTTCACTCATGAATGTGTTCATCCCACATAAAGGAGATCCTCTATAGGCCCTGGGGCCACTCTAAACCAAAGCACTTGGCAAGGGTCAAGGGAAGATAAGGTTTCTCTGTCTGCTTCTAAGTATCCTTAGTCACCACCCTGGCAGTTCAGCCCTGCATAGGGCTCTTTAGTTCAGCTCCAGAACAGCACTATATCTCTATATCTATAGATTAGGGGTGTCCAGCTCCCATAACCCATAGCACTGGGCCCCATCTACAGCTGGCATATAAAAGGGCACTATCTCCTCCCATTACATAACTAACTGAGAGATAACAATAAAAGGGGTACCAACACCTGCTAACATGCATTTATGATAGATAGGTATTTAGACTTCGAGAGATAAATAGATAGATAGAAGAAATCTTCTGAGAAAAAAACAGATGTAACAGGATGCAGTAAAAAGCTAAATGATCAGGTAGGGTGTAACTGTAACTAGAAATTTATGAAACAGGTGCAAAATTAGAATCAATAATGCAAAATAGGTTTAGTGTGCCAACCAGCATACAAGCACTGCAATATAACAGAAAACAGACAATGAAAGTTGCACAAGCATGGACTCTTCACAGCAATGTCTCTGTGACTCAGTAAGGGCAATATGTGGCAGCATAGCATAGCTTCTATAAGACTCTATAATAACAGAGAGTCTAGCTGAAAAATGCTGCTATAGTAAAACAGAACACAACACAAACAGCTACATGTGATTGCCCTCATAAACAGAATCTGTCTCAGTGAAGTCCATGGTAGATCTAGTAACACAGACAAACAGCTGGAGGGGTCCAAGACCCAAGGGCAAATGGCGACCCATTTGAATTATAGTACTTTGGTAGCAATCGGGACGGCCTCTCCACAGTAGCTGGGTCTTTTGAAGAAGTTGTGTGCTTCCAGGCTGTGGCCCTTGTGCCTGTACATTGCTTACAACAGTATAATGACCTTCCACCTGGCTGCAAAAATACCTCTGCCTCATCAAGTATGGATTATCTGAGCTACCGAGGGAGGGAAGCAAAGAAATGTATCTACCCTGTGTGTATTTTAGAGAACATATTTGGGTATATTGGTAAAAAGTGTATTTTTAATATCAAATGTTTGCCTTTTATAACCCCAAACACCAAACATTTTCTAGGTCGGCTCAGGACAAAACTCAACTCCACATATAAAATATTGTGAAGAGACTGTTAGTGATGATCGTTAACTTCCAATCTTTCTTTCATACCAGCTGAGCAGGACTGGGTGGGTGTCAGCAATAGTCTTACAGGTCTACAGACACCACATTCATCAACATGGCCTCCAATGTGACCCAAGGTGGAAGCAGGGACACAAACTGACACTCTTCTGCTTTCATGCTTGGCGTAGACAGAAAAAACAGGAGGTGGTTCCTTATAAAAGAGAATGTCAAGATCCCCAGCTAATTACTGTTACCTGGAGTTTATATCTGAATAAAAGTAACTAATACAGCCTTGCTCAACCAGGGTTCTATGGAATCCTGCGGTTCCTCCAGAGCAGGGGTGTCAAACGCAATTACATTGTGGGCAGAGCCTCATCAGCTTTATGGTTGCCCTCAAAGGGCCTGGTTGTATCTGTAAACTATATACAGTCATGGCCGAAATTGTTGGCACCCTTGATATTTCTCCAGGAAATCATGTATTTCTCACGAAACGTATTGCATTAACACATGTTTTGCTATACACATGTTTATTCCCTTTGTGTGTATTGGGACAAAACAAAAAAAGGGAGGAAAGAAAGCAAATTCGACATAATGTCACACAAACCTCCAAAAATGGGCTGGACAAAAGTATTGGCACCCTTTCACAACTGCGGATAAATAAGAATGTTACAAGCATGTGATGCTCCTGTAAACTCACCTGGGGCAAGTAACAGGTGTGGGCAATATAGAAATCACACCTGAAAGCAGATAAAAAGGAGAGACGTTCACTTAACCTTTGCATTGTGTGTCTGTCTGTGCCACACTAAGCATGGACAACAGAAAGAGGAGACGAGAACTGTCTGAGGACCTGAGAACCAAAATTGTGGCAAAATATCAACAATCTCAAGGTTACAAGTCCATCTCCAGAGAACTAGATTTGCCTTTGTCCACAGTGCGCAACATTATCAAGAAGTTTGCAACCCATGGCACTGTAGCTAATCTCCCTGGTCGTGGACGGATGAGGAAAATTGATGAAAGATTGCAACGCAGAATAGTCCGGATGGTGGATAAGCAGCCCCAAACATGTTCCAAAGACATTCAAGCTGTCCTGCAGGCTCAGGGAGCATCAGTGTCAGCGCGAACTATCCGTCGACATTTAAATGAAATGAAACGCTATGGCAGGAGACCCAGGAGGACCCCACTGCTGACACAGAGACATAAAAAAGCAAGACTACAGTTTGCCAAAATGTACTTGAGTAAGCCAAAAGCCTTCTGGGAAAACGTCTTGTGGACAGATGAGACCAAGATAGAGCTTTTCGGTAAAGCACATCATTCTACTGTTTACCGAAAACGGAATGAGGCCTACAAAGAACAAAACACAGTACCTACGGTAAAATATGGTGGAGGTTCAATGATGTTTTGGGGTTGTTTTGCTGCCTCTGGCACTGGGTGCCTTGACTGTGTGCAAGGCATCATGAAATCTGAGGATTACCAAAGGATTTTGGGTCGCACTGTAGGGCCCAGTGTCAGAAAGCTGGGTTTGCGTCCAAGATCCTGGGTCTTCCAGCAGGACAATGACCCCAAACATACGTCAAAAAGCACTCAGAAATGGATGGCAAAGAAGCGCTGGAGAGTTCTGAAGTGGCCAGCAATGAGCCCAGATCTAAATCCCATTGAACACCTGTGGAGAGATCTTAAAATTGCTGTTGGGAAAAGGTGTCCTTCCAATAAGAGAGACCTGGAGCTGTTTGCAAAGGAAGAGTGGTCCAAAATTCCGGGTGAGAGGTGTCAGAAGCTTATTGATGGTTATAGGAAGCGACTGATTTCAGTTATGTTTTCCAAAGGGTGTGCAACCAAATATTAAGTTAAGGGTGCCAATACTTTTGTCCAGCCCATTTTTGGGGTTTTGTGTGACATTATGTCATATTTGCTTTTCTGCCTCTGTTTTATATTTGTTCCAATACATACAAAGGGAATAAACATGTGTATAGCAAAACATGTGTTAATGCAATACCTTTTTTGTGTGAAATACTTGATTTTCAGGAAAAATATCAAGGGTGCCAACAATTTCGGCCATGACTGTACATGTATCTACTCTTTATCATATTATATAATTACCTCTGCATTCAGTTATTACTGGCTTGAGTATTAAAACTTAAGCTGTGAAGAGCAGTTGCAGACTGGCATGGAGCCCACTCACACTCCTTTAGCAGATCATGGAAGTCTAAAAAGGAGGGTTGCACATCAGTAGTATTATCCACAAGAAATGTTATTGGAGACTGCTCAGACAGAACACGGTACTGCCATGGTCTCCTGTTTGAGCAGTCTTTAATAAAGTATTTTGTGGATGATACCAATGGTGTGAGACCCTCCTTTTCAGCTGGCATAGAATTGTGTTAGTCTCATAATAATTATAAGCAGATTTCCAGAGCAGCCCACCTCCCTTTACATCAGATGTCAAGAGCCCCCCCACCCACCCTTAGATCACAGTGCACTTCCCTTACCTTGTGCTGCTGCTGGAAAGAAGCTGGGGCCAAAGCTGAGAAGCAGAAAGTGCAGGGTCTGGAGGAGTCAGTTGCTGGAGTCTACTCATTTCTGAGACCAGGGGAAGTAGAGATGAGGGGGTGCTGAAGCTGCACAGAGAGGCACAGGATCTGCAGAAGGAGTTCTTTCTTCCTCTCTTCTGCCAGCTGCTGAGACAGGGGGGAAGCCGGCAGAACTGAGCCTCTTCTCGACTGCATGGAAAGTGCAGGATCTAGCAAAGGAGTTCTGTCCTCCTCTCTGTTGCCAACCGTTGGGACAAGGTGGGGGCAGAGATGAGGGGGATTCTGCAGCTGCAGGAGAAGTGCAATGGCAACGTAAAATGGCCTGGTGGGCTGGATTTGGCCCGCAGGCCTTGCATTTGATACACGTGCTCCAGAGGTTGCTATTTTTCCCTCGAACAATGAGCAATGCCTGACTCTCAGATTTATATCCATTACCACCAAAAAAGGAGATTATTCTTCCCACTTACCACTAATGTAAGGAATCTTATTCCCATTGACCACCACGCTAATGTACTGAGAACGGCAGATATAGTCATTTTTGGCAAGGGTTCCCTGAGACCTGAAAGTTATTTCAAGCGCTCCTTTGTGTTTGATGAACCAATATATGTAAGGAGAGACAAAGGAAAGTAGCACCCAACTAATTTAGGTTAACATAGACTAGGTGTAAACATTGCAAAATGCGATTCCTCTAACTTTCTCTTGTTGTCTCCACATTTCAACATTGCTAAAGAGCACAGGCTTTGCTGTTAACCATTGTATGTGGTTGTGTTTAGAAGATTAGAGATATTTAAAGGATAATGCCAAAGCTTCTTGCAATGTTTGTAGGTGGGTGACTGTTACTGATTACTCACACTGACAAGTAGCACAACACAATACATTACTATGTGTAACAGGTTCCTTGCAGACCCCTCTGGCAGGGAAAGGATTAAGATGCAACCAGAGAGCTGGCAATGTCTGATTGACATCTGGCTGCAGGGTAGAATTATAGGTGGCAAGCTTGCTTGGGGAGGCCCCTTAGCACTGTTTAAATAAGTAGCCTATTTCTTTTGGGGGTATTCTATAATAATGCAGCTCATGGTAGAAATATCTAAACAATATCAAAACAATATTTAACCCTTAATAGATGTTGCATTAAAATGTACAGTTACATCACAGTACATAAGGAACAGTCTGCTAAACTGCACAGATTTTTTTAAGATATGATTGCATACAATTCAGAAATAGAATACTGAAGGCTGATAAGTAGAGATGAGCGAATCGAAGTATCCGAAGTGGAATTCGAGTCGAATATCGGAAAAATTTCGATTCGTGCCGAATCCGAAAAATAGCCTAATTCGGACGCGCGAATCGAAATTTTTCAGAAAATGGCGGCTGACATGTGCGGCGACGGAGCGGGGATGTCTGGGAAGGCGCGCAGACAAGGCGCGCTGACCCATAATGCATTCCTCAACTACATGTGATCGCATCAGCCTATCAGCAGCCAGCCAGCCAGCACTGTGTAATGGTCGAGCTATAAATAGCGGCCATTTTGGAATTCTTCATTTGCCTGCAGTTATTGAACAGAGGCAGACCGCTCTGTACTAGGGACAGGGACAGAGTTAGGGCCACAGAAACGATAATTGGGGACAGAGAAAAGTTACTTAGGGAGAGAGAACCATTACTCAGGGACACAGACTTGTTAATGAGGGCCACAGAATCGTTATTTAGGGACAAAGAAACGCTAGTTAGGGCCACAGAATTCATAATCAGGGACAGACAGAATTGTTACTCAGTGCCAGAGAATTGTTACTTAGGGCCACAGAAACGTTATTAGGGCCACAGAATTGTTACTCAGGGACAGACAGAATTGTTACTGAGTGCCAGAGAATTGTTACTCAGGGACAGACAGAATTGTTACTGAGTGCCAGAGAATTGTTACTTAGGGCCACAGAAACTTTAATTAGGGCCACAGAATTTTTACTCAGGGACAGACAGAATTGTTACTGAGTGCCAGAGAATTGTTACTCAGGGACAGACAGAATTGTTACTGAGTGCCAGAGAATTGTTACTCAGGGCCACAGAAACTTTACTTAGGGCCACAGAATTTTTACTCAGGGACAGACAGAATTGTTACTGAGTGCCAGAGAAGTGTTACTCAGGGACAGACAGAATTGTTACTGAGTGCCAGAGAATTGTTACTTAGGGCCACAGAAACTTTACTTAGGGCCACAGAATTGTTACTCGCACAGACACAGAATTGTTACTCGCACAGACACAGAATTGTTACTGAAGGCCACAGAACTGTTACTTAGGGCCACAGAATTGTTACTCGCACAGACACAGAATTGTTACTCGCACAGACACAGAACTGTTACTGAGGGCCACAGAACTGTTACTTAGGGACAAAGAAACGCTAGTTAGGGCCACAGAATTCATACTCAGGGACAGACAGAATTGTTACGGAGTGCCAGAGAATTGTTACTCAGGGACAGACAGAATTGTTACGGAGTGCCAGAGAATTGTTACTCAGGGACAGACAGAATTGTTACTGAGTGCCAGAGAATTGTTACTTAGGGCCACAGAAACTTTAATTAGGGCCACAGAATTTTTACTCAGGGACAGACAGAATTGTTACTGAGTGCCAGAGAATTGTTACTCAGGGACAGACAGAATTGTTACCGAGTGCCAGAGAATTGTTACTCAGGGACAGACAGAATTGTTAATGAGTGCCAGAGAATTGTTACTTAGGGCCACAGAAACTTTAATTAGGGCCACAGAATTTTTACTCAGGGACAGACAGAATTGTTACTGAGTGCCAGAGAATTGTTACTCAGGGACAGACAGAATTGTTACCGAGTGCCAGAGAATTGTTACTCAGGGACAGACAGAATTGTTACTGAGTGCCAGAGAATTGTTACTTAGGGCCACAGAAACTTTAATTAGGGCCACAGAATTTTTACTCAGGGACAGACAGAATTGTTACTGAGTGCCAGAGAATTGTTACTCAGGGACAGACAGAATTGTTACTGAGTGCCAGAGAATTGTTACTTAGGGCCACAGAAACTTTAATTAGGGCCACAGAATTTTTACTCAGGGACAGACAGAATTGTTACTGAGTGCCAGAGAATTGTTACTCAGGGACAGACAGAATTGTTACCGAGTGCCAGAGAATTGTTACTCAGGGACAGACAGAATTGTTACTGAGTGCCAGAGAATTGTTACTTAGGGCCACAGAAACTTTAATTAGGGCCACAGAATTTTTACTCAGGGACAGACAGAATTGTTACTGAGTGCCAGAGAATTGTTACTCAGGGACAGACAGAATTGTTACCGAGTGCCAGAGAATTGTTACTCAGGGACAGACAGAATTGTTACTGAGTGCCAGAGAATTGTTACTTAGGGCCACAGAAACTTTAATTAGGGCCACAGAATTTTTACTCAGGGACAGACAGAATTGTTACGGAGTGCCAGAGAATTGTTACTCAGGGACAGACAGAATTGTTACGGAGTGCCAGAGAATTGTTACTCAGGGCCACAGAAACTTTACTTAGGGCCACAGAATTTTTACTCAGGGACAGACAGAATTGTTACTGAGTGCCAGAGAATTGTTACTCAGGGACAGACAGAATTGTTACGGAGTGCCAGAGAATTGTTACTCAGGGACAGACAGAATTGTTACTGAGTGCCAGAGAATTGTTACTTAGGGCCACAGAAACTTTAATTAGGGCCACAGAATTTTTACTCAGGGACAGACAGAATTGTTACTGAGTGCCACAGAATTGTTACTCAGGGACAGACAGAATTGTTACCGAGTGCCAGAGAATTGTTACTCAGGGACAGACAGAATTGTTACTGAGTGCCAGAGAATTGTTACTTAGGGCCACAGAAACTTTAATTAGGGCCACAGAATTTTTACTCAGGGACAGACAGAATTGTTACTGAGTGCCAGAGAATTGTTACTCAGGGACAGACAGAATTGTTACGGAGTGCCAGAGAATTGTTACTCAGGGCCACAGAAACTTTACTTAGGGCCAGAGAATTTTTACTCAGGGACAGACAGAATTGTTACTGAGTGCCAGAGAATTGTTACTCAGGGACAGACAGAATTGTTACGGAGTGCCAGATAATTGTTACTCAGGGCCCCAGAAACTTTACTTAGGGCCACAGAATTTTTACTCAGGGACAGACAGAATTGTTACTGAGTGCCAGAGAATTGTTACTCAGGGACAGACAGAATTGTTACTGAGTGCCAGAGAATTGTTACTTAGGGCCACAGAAACTTTACTTAGGGCCACAGAATTGTTACTCGCACAGACACAGAATTGTTACTCGCACAGACACAGAATTGTTACTGAGGGCCACAGAACTGTTACTTGGGGCCACAGAAACGTTAATCAGGGACACAGAATTGTTACTGAGGGCCACAGAACTGTTACTTAGGGCCACAGAATTGTTACTCGCACAGACACAGAATTGTTACTCAGGGACACAGAATTGTTACTCAGGGACACATAATCGTTTAATTAAAGAGTATGTCAGACAACATGCAGAGGAGTGGCAGAGGAGGCAATGTTTTAGGAGCGAGCAGACGTGGCAGCAGAGGAAGGGGTCGAGGCAGCACTATTCGCAGCCAGAGGCCAGTGCTCCCGGTGTCATCCAGCGGTCGTGTCTCCACCGACAACCCTGCCGTCGTCGATTGGTTGGCTCGGTCGTCTTCCTCTTCCCAGGTCACCTCTGACACCTACAGCCAACGGTCGGTGGGTACGTCAGACACAACCGTTAGTTGGCATGGCCCGGGACCAAGCCCACTGAAATCACGTGTCCTCTACCTGCCCCTGTCCTTTGGTGTTCCCTCACCAAGCGAAGTATCGCATGCTGTGGGCTCAGCCCCACTGTACAGTGAGGAAGAGCTAACAGAGGGCGGTCAGGAACGGGGGGAGACATCCGCCTTTTCAGCAGCCAGGCGAAGAAGTAGTGGCGAGGAGAGTGGCTCGGTAGCCGGTCTAGAGACAGGTCTGTCTCCTGACCCAGACGCAGCCGAGGGGGCTAGTAGTGAGGCGGAGACCCTACTTGATGATGAGGAGGTTGATCGCACTTGGCAGCCTCGTCGTCATCAGGCAATTTCTTCCGCATCATCAGGAGAAGAGGGTGGCAGCTTGGCAGCGAGCAAAACAGTCGGTGGGTTGCCCAGGAGACAGCAGCAGGGTCGCAGCAGTGTCAGTGGAGCCAAACGTCTACGGAGTAGAGCACCAGCTCCACTGCAGCCTACCACCACGGCCAATAGTGGTGCCGGTGTGCACGGAGGAAGCAGCAGTCAGCCAGTGAGGAGTATCGGGGGCAAAGTTTCCTACTCGGCGGTGTGGCAATTTTTCGTCAAGCCGCCCGAGGAAGTAAACGTAGCCGTATGTCGACTATGTGGCCAGAAAGTCAAGCGTGGCCAGGGGGCCCATGTTGGGACTACAGCGTTGCGGCAGCATATGCAGCGTCGCCATTTGGTGGCCTGGGAAAACCGTGATAAAGATACGGCGGTTCTGCCCGCCCCAGCCCCCGCTCCATCACCCGCTCCGTTACTTGCTCCGTCACCCGACGTCAATCGCCCTCCATCAGCCAGTCAAGGCTCCAACACCTCTGCTGAGGGGAGTTGTCGCTCGTTGGCATCTTCCGCTCGTTCAGATGCTCCTTCTCCTGCTACTCCTCTTCACGGATTCCGTCAGCAGTCTTTCTTGGAATCCGTTTCCAAGAGACAACAGTTTGCGAGCACGCACCCGACGGTGCAAAAGCTGAACGTCCTCCTGTCCAAGTTGCTGGTGCTGCAGTCCCTCCCTTTCCAAGTGGTGGACTCAGCACCTTTCAGAGAAATGATGGCTTGTGCCGCGCCGCGGTGGAGAGTGCCAAGCCGGCATTTCTTCGCCAAAAAGGCAGTGCCAGCCCTGCATTCACATGTAGAAGACATGGTGGGCCAGTCTTTGAGCATGTCGGTCTCTGCCAAAGTGCACGGCAGCGCCGACGTGTGGAGCTGTAACTACGGTCAGGGACAGTACATGTCATTTACGGCCCACTGGGTGAACGTGGTGCCGTCACAGCCGCACCAGCAACTTGGACAGGTCACGCCGCTTTTGCCTCCACGTTTGCACGTCCTTGGTCCGGCAAAGATGTCCGCCTCTACCACCTCTTCTTCCGCCGTGTCCTCAGCCGCCACCCCCGTGCCAAGTCCCATTACCCGACCGGCATATCACATGTGCAGGGCGCAACGGTGTCACGCTGTTCTGCACCTGGTATGCCTTGGCGAACGTAGTCACACAGGGGAGGAACTTCTGAGTGTAATGAACAGAGAAATCGACAGATGGCTGTCTCCGCGCAAACTGAAAATCGGAACCATGTTGACCGACAACGGAAAGAACATGGTGTCTGCTCTGCGTCAAGGAAGGTTGTGCCATGCGCCATGCATGGCTCACGTGTTCAATCTGGTTGTCAAGCGGTTCTTAAAATCCACCATCCCACTGCAAGACATCCTTAAAATGTCACGTAAACTTTGCATGCATTTCAGCCATTCCTACACCGCAAAGCACACCCTCCTTGAGCTGCAGCGGCAGAACGGAATTCCACAGCATCGCCTGATCTGCGACGTTGCAACAAGGTGGAATTCAACCCTACACATGTTAGACCGCCTTTACGAACAGCGAAAGGCCATCACCGATTTCCTGATGTTACAAGCGGATAAAGGTACTCCCCTGTGTAACTTCGATGTCAGCCATTGGCAGCTCATGCGTGACACCTGCCGCTTGCTCAGGCCCTTTGAGGAGGCCACGCTATTCGTGAGTCGGCAGGACTATGGGATGAACGACGTCATTCCTCTGTTGCACGTCCTTGAACAAATGCTGTTAACAATGGCTGGTCAGGGTGCGGTAGACGTGGCGCACAGATCTCAACGCCACATGACCCCTGTGGGGGCAGGACAGGAAGAAGAGGAGGAGGTAGAGGAGGACATTTGTGCTCAGGAATTATTGAGTGAAATGGGTGGTTTTTCCACTCAGCGGACAGGAGTGGAGGAGCAGGAGCATCTGGTAGAGGAGGAGGAGGAGACAGAGGACCCAGACGCACCGTGGCAGTATGCTGTGGAGATGGAGGCAGGGAGTCCCTCGCATTCCTTGGCACAAATGGCCCATAGCATGCTCGGTTGCTTGCGTAGCGACAGCCGAATAATAACCATCAGACAGAGGGATGACTTTTGGCTGTCCACCTTGTTGGACCCTCGCTACCGTTCCAAAATGGTGGCCTTTTTCACACCTGCTGAGAGGGAGGCCAAAATAACGTACTATAAAAACCACCTATGTAGTCAGTTGGTCTCTGCCTTTGTGCGCCAACGTCCATCCTCAGACACTGTGGGCCCTGTGCGCTCGCGTTCCGCTGCCATGGCAGCAGGGGAGGGGTGGGGTGGTAGGAGCAGTGGCAGCTCCACCAGCAGCAGCTGCCTCAGTCTGCAGTCGATGATGAGTAGCTTTCTTCACCAGCGCAGTGAGGAAACTACTAACCAGCCGCAGCAGCAGCATCAGGTGGACCTGGAGCAGGACCTCAAACAACAGGCTTGGGCCTACTTGGACAGCACCCTGCCAACCGAGGTAGACAATCCCCTTGACTACTGGGCAACGAAACTTGACCTTTGGCCCCAAC
Source organism: Staurois parvus (assembly GCF_062004578.1). Lineage (NCBI taxonomy): Eukaryota > Metazoa > Chordata > Amphibia > Anura > Ranidae > Staurois > Staurois parvus. The sequence continues at coordinate 20,327,967 of NW_028317813.1, read as the reverse complement.
TAGCTGAATTTGCCCTTGAAAGGCTGTCATGCCCAGCCAGTAGCGTGGCATCGGAGCGCGTGTTTAGTGCGGCAGGAGGTATTGTAACTCCGCGGAGGACACGACTGTCCACCCAAAGTGTGGAGAGACTCACGTTTGTGAAAATGAATCAGGTGTGGATTAGTCTGGATTTCAAACCACCAGTTCCTGACACAACTGACTAAATCCGCCATGAATCATGCCTCAAACATGTGCCACTTTGAGGTCTCCTCACACACTGCTGGTGTGTAGAATTTTTTGACATAGGGTGCTGGCAGATTATGGGCCTCCTATAGCTGCTGCCAGGCCCCTAATCTGCCATGGGCCCCTATATACCGCCTCCTCATGCTGCTGCCAGGTCCACAGTGTCTCATGCCATGTGCCACTTTCAGGTCTCCTCACACTGCTGGTGTGTAGAATTTTTTTGACATAGGGTGCTGGCAGATTAAGGGCCTCCCATAGCTGCTGCCAGGCCCCTAATCTGCCATGGGCCCCTATATACCGCCTCCTCATGCTGCTGCCAGGTCCAGAGTCTGTCATGGGTCCCTGTACGGCCTCCCATTGCTGCTGTCTCCATCGCCACACTCTGCCATGTGCCACTTTCAGGTCTCCTCACACACTGCTTGTGTGTAGAATTTTTTGACATAGGGTGCTGGCAGATTAAGGGCCTCCCATAGCTGCTGCCAGGCCCCTAATCTGCCATGGGCCCCTATATACCGCCTCCTCATGCTGCTGCCAGGTCCAGAGTCTGTCATGGGTCCCTGTACGGCCTCCCATTGCTGCTGTCTCCATCGCCACACTCTGCCATGTGCCACTTTCAGGTCTCCTCACACACTGCTGGTGTGTAGAATTTTTTGACATAGGGTGCTGGCAGATTATGGGCCTCCCATTGCTGCTGCCAGGCCCCTAATCTGCCATAGGCCCCTATATACCGCTTCCTCATGCTGCTGCCAGGTCCAGAGTCTCTCATGCCATGTGCCACTTTCAGGTCTCCTCACACTGCTGGTGTGTAGAATTTTTTGACATAGGGTGCTGGCAGATTAAGGGCCTCCCATAGCTGCTGCCAGGCCCCTAATCTGCCATAGGCCCCTATATACCGCCTCCTCATGCTGCTGCCAGGTCCAGAGTCTGTCATGGGTCCCTGTACGGCCTCCCATTGCTGCTGTCTCCATCGCCACACTCTGCCATGTGCCACTTTCAGGTCTCCTCACACTGCTGGTGTGTTGAATTTTTTGACATAGGGTGCTGGCAGATTATGGGCCTCCTATAGCTGCTGCCAGGCCCCTAATCTGCCATAGGCCCCTATATACCGCTTCCTCATGCTGCTGCCAGGTCCAGAGTCTCTCATGCCATGTGCCACTTTCAGGTCTCCTCACACTGCTGGTGTGTAGAATTTTTTTGACATAGGGTGCTGGCAGATTATGGGCCTCCTATAGCTGCTGCCAGGCCCCTAATCTGCCATAGGCCCCTATATACCGCTTCCTCATGCTGCTGCCAGGTCCAGAGTCTCTCATGCCATGTGCCACTTTCAGGTCTCCTCACACTGCTGGTGTGTAGAATTTTTTTGACATAGGGTGCTGGCAGATTAAGGGCCTCCCATAGCTGCTGCCAGGCCCCTAATCTGCCATGGGCCCCTATATACCGCCTCCTCATGCTGCTGCCAGGTCCAGAGTCTGTCATGGGTCCCTGTACGGCCTCCCATTGCTGCTGTCTCCATCGCCACACTCTGCCATGTGCCACTTTCAGGTCTCCTCACACACTGCTGGTGTGTAGAATTTTTTGACATAGGGTGCTGGCAGATTAAGGGCCTCCCATAGCTGCTGCCAGGCCCCTAATCTGCCATGGGCCCCTATATACCGCCTCCTCATGCTGCTGCCAGGTCCAGAGTCTGTCATGGGTCCCTGTACGGCCTCCCATTGCTGCTGTCTCCATCGCCACACTCTGCCATGTGCCACTTTCAGGTCTCCTCACACACTGCTGGTGTGTAGAATTTTTTGACATAGGGTGCTGGCAGATTATGGGCCTCCCATTGCTGCTGCCAGGCCCCTAATCTGCCATAGGCCCCTATATACCGCTTCCTCATGCTGCTGCCAGGTCCAGAGTCTCTCATGCCATGTGCCACTTTCAGGTCTCCTCACACTGCTGGTGTGTAGAATTTTTTGACATAGGGTGCTGGCAGATTAAGGGCCTCCCATAGCTGCTGCCAGGCCCCTAATCTGCCATAGGCCCCTATATACCGCCTCCTCATGCTGCTGCCAGGTCCAGAGTCTGTCATGGGTCCCTGTACGGCCTCCCATTGCTGCTGTCTCCATCGCCACACTCTGCCATGTGCCACTTTAAGGTCTCCTCACACTGCTGGTGTGTTGAATTTTTTGACATAGGGTGCTGGCAGATTATGGGCCTCCTATAGCTGCTGCCAGGCCCCTAATCTGCCATAGGCCCCTATATACCGCTTCCTCATGCTGCTGCCAGGTCCAGAGTCTCTCATGCCATGTGCCACTTTCAGGTCTCCTCACACTGCTGGTGTGTAGAATTTTTTTGACATAGGGTGCTGGCAGATTATGGGCCTCCAATAGCTGCTGCCAGGCCCCTAATCTGCCATAGGCCCCTATATACCGCCTCCTCATGCTGCTGCCAGGTCCAGAGTCTCTCATGCCATGTGCCACTTTCAGGTCTCCTCACACTGCTGGTGTGTAGAATTTTTTTGACATAGGGTGCTGGCAGATTATGGGCCTCCCATAGCTGCTGCCAGGCCCCTAATCTGCCATGGGCCCCTATACCGACTCCTCATGCTGTGACGTTGCAACAAGGTGGAATTCAACCCTACATATGTTAGACCGCCTTTACGAACAGCAAAAGGCCATCACAGATTTCCTGATGTTAAAAGCGGATAAAGGTATTCCCTGTGTAACTTAGATGTCAGCCATTGGCAGCTCATGCGTGACACCTGCGCTTGCTCAGGCCCTTTGAGGAGGCCACGCTATTCGTGAGTCGGCAGGACTATGGGATGAACGACGTCATTCCTCTGTTGCACGTCCTGGAACAAATGCTGTTAACAATGGCTGGTCAGGGTGCGGTAGACGTGGCGCACAGATCTCAACGCCACATGACCCCTGTTGGGGCAGGACAGGAAGAAGAGGAGGAGGTAGAGGAGGACATTGGTGCTCAGGAATTATTGAGTGAAATGGGTGGTTTTTCCACTCAGCGGACAGGAGTGGAGGAGCAGGAGCATCTGGTAGAGGAGGAGGAGGAGACAGAAGACCCAGACGCACCGTGGCAGTATGCTGTGGAGATGGAGGCAGGGAGTCCCTCGCATTCCTTGGCACAAATGGCCCATAGCATGCTCGGTTGCTTGCGTAGCGACAGCCGAATAATAACCATCAGACAGAGGGATGACTTTTGGCTGTCCACCTTGTTGGACCCTCGCTACCGTTCCAAAATGGTGGCCTTTTTCACACCTGCTGAGAGGGAGGCCAAAATAACGTACTATAAAAACCACCTATGTAGTCAGCTGGTCTCTGCCTGTCTGCGCCAACGTCCATCCTCAGACACTGTGGGCCCTGTGCGCTCGCGTTCCGCTGTAATGGCAGCAGGGGAGGGGTGGGGTGGTAGGAGCAGTGGCAGCTCCACCAGCAGCGGCTGCCTCAGTCTGCAGTCGATGATGAGTAGCTTTCTTCACCAGCGCAGTGAGGAAACTACTAACCAGCCGCAGCAGCAGCAGCAGCAGCAGCATCAGGTGGACCTGGAGCAGGACCTCAAACAACAGGCTTAGGCCTACTTGGACAGCACCCTGCCAACCGAGGTAGACAATCCCCTTGACTACTGGGCAACGAAACTTGACCTTTGGCCCCAACTAGCTGAATTTGCCCTTGAAAGGCTGTCATGCCCGGCCAGTAGCGTGGCATCGGAGCGCGTGTTTAGTGCGGCAGGAGGTATTGCAACTCCGCGGAGGACACGACTGTCCACCCAAAGTGTGGAGAGACTGACGTTTGTGAAAATGAATCAGGCGTGGATTAGTCTGGATTTCAAACCACCAGTTCCTGACACAACTGACTAAATCCGCCATGAATCATGCCCCAAACATGTGCCACTTTCAGGTCTCCTCACACTGCTGGTGTGTTCCATTTTTTGTCATAGGGTGCTGGCAGATTACGGGCCTCCCATAGCTGCTGCCAGGCCCCTAATCTGCCATGGGCCCCTATACCGCCTCCTCATGCTGCTGCCAAGTCCAGAGTCTCTCATGGGTCCCTGTACGGCCTCCCATTGCTGCTGTCTCCATCGCCACACTCTGCCATGTGCCACTTTCAGGTCTCCTCACACTGCTGGTGTATTCCATTTTTTGTCATAGGGTGCTGGCAGATTACGGGCCTCCCATAGCTGCTGCCAGGCCCCTAATCTGCCATGGGCCCCTATACCGCCTCCTCATGCTGCTGCCAGGTCCAGAGTGTGTCATGGGTCCCTGTACGGCCTCCCATTGCTGCTGTCTCCATCGCCACACTCTGCCATGTGCCACTTTCAGGTCTCCTCACACTGCTGGTGGGTTCCATTTTTTGTCATAGGGTGCTGGCAGATTACGGGCCTCCCATAGCTGCTGCCAGGCCCCTAATCTGCCATGGGCCCCCGTACCGACTCCTCATGCTGCTGCCAGGCCCGTAATCTGTCATGGGCCCCTGTTGTCGCTTGTTGGCATATTCCGCTCGTTCAGATGCTCCTTCTCCTGCTACTCCTCTTCACGGATTCCGTCAGCAGTCTTTCTTGGAATCCGTTTCCAAGAGACAACAGTTTGCGAGCACGCACCAGACGGTGCAGAAACTGAACGTCCTCCTGTCCAAGTTGCTGCTGCCAGGCTCGTAATCTGTCATGCGCCCCTGTACCGCCTCCTCATGCTGCTGCCAGGTCCAGAGTGTGTCATGGGCCCCCGTACCGACTCCAAATGCTGCTGCCAGGCCCGTAATCTGTCATGGGCCCCTGTACCGCCTCCCCATGCTGCTGCCAGGTCCAGATTGTGTCATGGGTCCCTGTACGGCCTCCCATTGCTGCTGCCAGGCCTGTAATCTGCCATGGGCCCCTGTACCGCCTCCTCATGCTGCTGCCAGGTCCAGAGTGTGTCATGGGTCCCTGTACGGCCTCCCATTGCTGCTGTCTCTATCGCCACACTCTGCCATGTGCCACTTTCAGGTCTCCTCACACTGCTGGTGGTTTCCATTTTTGTCATAGGGTGCTGCATGGCCTCCCATTGCTGCTGCCTCCACCGCCACACTGTGGCTCCACACTCTGGTTTTGGCCCCGTGACTGGCCAAATGAGTGAAGTGTGCGGTGATTCTAAGATCGACGGCACTCATCTGCATGTCATACTGCCTGACAGTATTATTTCTCTTCCCCAGCAGACTCCAAGGGCATTTAAATTAAAGGTACAGTGTTCAGCACTAATATTAAGTCTCTCTGAAGCCTAGAAACACCCTTTTTTAAGTTAAATTCACAGCGAATATATTCGACTCGAATCGAAATTTTTCTACGAATTCGCCGAATCAGTCGAATCGAATTTTTGAATACTTCGCTCATCTCTACTGATAAGGATTATCTATGTGTACCGACATAGGTCATATCTCCCCAATGGTGTCCTGACAAAAGGAATAAAAGACATGCATTAAATGAAACGACATTAAATAATTCATGTAACATTTACATTCCATTTAATTAGACGATTTGCAAAGCATGTACTGGTATTTGCACAGATTACAGCACCACTAATGTTACAGATGTTACTATTAATATTTTATTTACACAAATGTGTTTCTTGGAATATTCAAATTCATATATAATAACACTTAAAACGATTACAATAAAACTAGCTGCATTACATCTATAGTCAAGTAAAATGAATTGCAAACACTTTTATTAAAAATGTAGTCAAATGTTCCATTCTGAATAGCAGTAAATGATTCTTGCATATTAATGTATGCTCATATGATTTGATGCTTTCTACAGAGCGTGCCATGTACAGCTGCAGAAGATGATCTCTGCAAAAAAAGTCAGTGTGGCCTATTGGAAATGACTAACTAATTCCCCCCTTTCCTGCTGTAAATGCAAGAATATGTACTGTGGATGCAGGAGACGAGTGGAGGAAGGATCCTGATTTGTGGGATCATTCGCAACAGAGTTGAAAAATATTTTACCTGTGTAGTCTGTACAAATGCAGAGGAAAATTATCTTTAAAGAAATGAAACACGAATTGGGTTGCTTCACGGTTCTGGGTGGCAAACAGGGATCACAATTGCGACCCGGCCCCATGCTGCAGGGTGGCTACCCTGTATGCCTGAATAGGAGGAGAGGAGGGGGATGCTGCATATAGAAGAACCAATCTCTCCAAGTTCCTCCTGCAGCTGCTGAATGCCTGCAGGATGGAGAGGGGGATAAGTTGGCATTCAGCAGCTGCAGGAGGATCATAGAGAAATTGGTTCTTCCTTATGCAGCCATCACCACTGCTCTTCCTATCCAGCCTTTGTCTGCTTCCCCCCGTGCACTTTCCAGCCCCCCTCTTCCTCCCTCCCCTCTTCCACTGGCTGCTGCTGGGGATCTGTCAGGATGGAGAGAGGGGAAGCGGCAGGTAAATGTGTCATTCACTAGCCCCTTCTTTTTCTGAATGGAGAGTCAGTAATCCATGCTCATTAACTCTGTTCACTCATAACTGAAACATAGTAAACTGTGTTTACTATGTTTCAGTTTGTGAAAGGAGGAGAAGCTCTGTACAGAGCTATTCCTATCCATTCATTCAGTGCAGCTGAGATTTCAGAGATAGAGATTGAGGGCTGTGTCCTCAATCTCCTTTCTCTGTCTCAAAGGTGGAACATTAGAGGTCTGTTTAGACCCCTGATATTTCACCAAAGCCCCCCCCCCAGCAGGACTGCTAAAAAATTGTAAAAATAAAATATTGTAAAAAAAATGGTAATAAAATAATAAATAACAAAATTAAAAAACTACTGATGCCAGTGGCAGAACTACCGGGGTCACAAAGGTCGCACTTGCCCTGGTGTACCACCACTGGGCTAGGAGGGAATGGCCCTGGCTGAGGCTCAGGGGGGGCCCTTCATGGTTTCATGCACCAGGGCCCTGAAGTTTATAGTTACACCAGTGGTGGAAAACAAGTAATTTTTTGGCACTGAAAGCAATTCATCTGTGAGACAAATTTATCTATTTCATTATAAAATAATTCATTATGGGAAATGCAGACAGTTAAAGAATAACTCCAAAAATATATTGTAGAAAATTAAAAAAAAATAATGCCACACATACAACGTTTAGATAAGCTATATTGTAATTTAACATTATTAAAAATTAACTTTCCTTTTTAATCTTATGCCACTGTCATTTTCTACAAAATTCAATGCAACTTTGCAACCAGGAGGAAGTCTATACACCATGGGGGAGATTTACTAAAACTGGAACACTCAGAATCTGGTTCAGATGTGCATGGTAGCCAATCTAACTTCAGCTTGTTCAGTTAAAAGAGAAGTATGGGATTTTGTATTTTTTCCCAAATCATACTTACCTAGGTGGATGCAGCATCATCTGATGCTGGATCTGTCCCCCGCTGGCTCGAAATGTGAGAACTCTCAATCACCACTGCCTGCTCTGCCCTCCCCTCTCTCACTGGAGCTCTGAGCAGTGGAGGGGGAGGGTGCCACTCCAGACACTGGGGTGGATCCCGATTTTGAAGTCGGGATCTGTCCCCAGCCTGGACAGGCTGAGTGACGTCAGCCAACCGTGGGCTTCAGCCCGCTGTCAGCTTAAAACAGGTCACAGGAGTGCAGAACGAACTGCACTCTTGTGATTCACAGGAGAAGTAAACCCAGAAGAGATTTGGCTGTACTTTTCCTTTAAGCTTTGAAAATAAAACCTGGAAGCTGATTGGTTTCTATGCTGCACCAGATTTTCCACTCTCCAGTTTTAGTAAATCTTCGCCATCAGTACAACCCAAAGAAATGCCATTTTCTGCTTATGTGCTTGGAATTTCAGTTTTGGTGAGATACTCCCTAGGGGTTAATTACTTCTAACGGTATGGCAGCATTGCAGCTTTTTTCATCTGAACAGGAGAGTGTACCAGCTGATTATAATGAACCACATCCTCCCTTTCAGAATCCGTTAGCAAAGGACATGGTGAAACAAACAACTATTTCTTCAGAGCAGAAAAAGATAAGAGTCTTCAACAAAGTTTGTTAAAGTCCCTGCAATTTACACTGACCACTCAGAGGGGAATGTTTTTACCCAACAAAATGGAATTACACTTTGAAGTGATTTTAAAGGGAAACGTTTTTATTTTTTTTAAAAATGACAGATATTCCATACTTAGCAGCTCTATGCAATGATTTTGCACAGAGCAGCCCCGATCTACCTCTTCTTGTGTCCTCCGCCTATGCTCCTAGCCTTTTCCCCCAACAGTACCCCCTTAGCAAGCTAGAGTATGGCTTGGACTCATCCCTGCTCCCCACTCCCAACTCTTTCCTCAATGGCTGTGAATGACAGCAGCAGGAGACACTGCTGTCTCTGAGCCAGTGAGGAGAGAGAGAGCTGAGAGAGCCACTGCTCTTTTGCACATTGCTGGATCAAGATCGGGCTCAGGTACAGTCATGGCCGAAATTGTTGGCACCCTTGATATTTCTCCAGGAAATCATGTATTTCTCACGAAACGTATTGCATTAACACATGTTTTGCTATACACATGTTTATTCCCTTTGTGTGTATTGGGACAAAACAAAAAAAGGGAGGAAAGAAAGCAAATTCTACATAATGTCACACAAACCTCCAAAAATGGGCTGGACAAAAGTATTGGCACCCTTTCACAACTGCGGATAAATAAGAATGTTACAAGCATGTGATGCTCCTGTAAACTCACCTGGGGCAAGTAACAGGTGTGGGCAATATAGAAATCACACCTGAAAGCAGATAAAAAGGAGAGACGTTCACTTAACCTTTGCATTGTGTGTCTGTCTGTGCCACACTAAGCATGGACAACAGAAAGAGGAGACGAGAACTGTCTGAGGACCTGAGAACCAAAATTGTGGCAAAATATCAACAATCTCAAGGTTACAAGTCCATCTCCAGAGAACTAGATTTGCCTTTGTCCACAGTGCGCAACATTATCAAGAAGTTTGCAACCCATGGCACTGTAGCTAATCTCCCTGGTCGTGGACGGATGAGGAAAATTGATGAAAGATTGCAACGCAGAATAGTCCGGATGGTGGATAAGCAGCCCCAAACATGTTCCAAAGACATTCAAGCTGTCCTGCAGGCTCAGGGAGCATCAGTGTCAGCGCGAACTATCCGTCGACATTTAAATGAAATGAAACGCTATGGCAGGAGACCCAGGAGGACCCCACTGCTGACACAGAGACATAAAAAAGCAAGACTACAGTTTGCCAAAATGTACTTGAGTAAGCCAAAAGCCTTCTGGGAAAACGTCTTGTGGACAGATGAGACCAAGATAGAGCTTTTCGGTAAAGCACATCATTCTACTGTTTACCGAAAACGGAATGAGGCCTACAAAGAACAAAACACAGTACCTACGGTAAAATATGGTGGAGGTTCAATGATGTTTTGGGGTTGTTTTGCTGCCTCTGGCACTGGGTGCCTTGACTGTGTGCAAGGCATCATGAAATCTGAGGATTACCAAAGGATTTTGGGTCGCACTGTAGGGCCCAGTGTCAGAAAGCTGGGTTTGCGTCCAAGATCCTGGGTCTTCCAGCAGGACAATGACCCCAAACATACGTCAAAAAGCACTCAGAAATGGATGGCAAAGAAGCGCTGGAGAGTTCTGAAGTGGCCAGCAATGAGCCCAGATCTAAATCCCATTGAACACCTGTGGAGAGATCTTAAAATTGCTGTTGGGAAAAGGTGTCCTTCCAATAAGAGAGACCTGGAGCTGTTTGCAAAGGAAGAGTGGTCCAAAATTCCGGGTGAGAGGTGTCAGAAGCTTATTGATGGTTATAGGAAGCGACTGATTTCAGTTATGTTTTCCAAAGGGTGTGCAACCAAATATTAAGTTAAGGGTGCCAATACTTTTGTCCAGCCCATTTTTGGGGTTTTGTGTGACATTATGTCATATTTGCTTTTCTGCCTCTGTTTTATATTTGTTCCAATACATACAAAGGGAATAAACATGTGTATAGCAAAACATGTGTTAATGCAATACCTTTTTTGTGTGAAATACTTGATTTTCAGGAAAAATATCAAGGGTGCCAACAATTTCGGCCATGACTGTAAGTATTAGGGGAGCTGGGGGGGAGGTGCTGCATGCAGAAGGTTTTTATTACTGAATGCATAGACTGCATTATGGTAAAAAAAAACCCTTCTGCCTTAGAACCACTTTAACTTTCAATTTCTAAATGACACTTGTGTTTTTAATATCTTGAAATATAGAATTGACATGGCCATTATCATTCTGTGCAACTGACATACCAAGCAAAAAGGCTGAAGTGATGTACATTAAATAAAGATGTGGCATTAAAGAAAGGGTATAGAATAAATTACAAATATATAGCAAGCAATACCATCACTCCTTTGGCAAGAAGAGTCCTTCAGGAATGAACCAGTGTCCTGACATGAGAAGTCATGATGTCAACTGGCTATTTGTCCTGAAACTATTAAAAGTAATGTGGATTTGTGCAGTCCCTCATATATTTTCCATATGTTTAACATATTGTTAATGTCCATAGAGTGCAGCTGTCCTGCTGTCCCCTCCCTGTCTTGATATTTACCGCACTGACAAGTCTGAATAATAACCCATTTAGTGAGCCCTCCCAATGCCCCTTTACTCCCTGGAGCTTTCATCCTTCATCTTTATTCATGAATTCACTCCAAGCGTGACCTCTGTGTTTCTCCAAACCACGTCTATTTCCCGGGAGGAAATTGGGGACTTTTAAAAAATGGGAAAAGCTCCTTCTTGCACAGAATTGATTGAATAAAATCTAATATAAATGCCCCTCTTGGTGCACAGATTATAAGAGACAACTTTATAAGTTAACCCATGGCATATTTAAGAGATTGAAACTTGTACATTTTCTGTGTATCCTGAATGTCAGGATATGTCGGCAGCAGCAGCTGTGTGAATCTGTCATGCTGACTGTCAACAGTCAGGTGGAGGTGATTGGGCGGCTGTACCCTCCACAGGCACTCCCATTATGTTTCCCAGGCTCTGTGCTCCCACCTGTGGACCCCGGACTGGCATGATAGGTGCCATTGGGTAGAAGGGAGGTAAACCAGCAAACATCTGTAGGCAGGTGCTGTGACCTCCTGCCTGTAGATGGTGCTGTGTCACAGCTGCTGTAGGGGGGGGGAAGCTAAGATGAACTTTGTTCCTCTGGAGCTTCCATCCTTGTCATTAGGGAAGCAGCTATCCGAATGAATGCTGCAACCCTGAGTGACCAGTGCAGCCAACTGTCCCACTGCATTGCCACACATTTTGCGAAGTGGAAAGAGAAGATATAGAGCTTCCACTGAGTAAGTACAGTGTGTAAAGACTGGAAAATATTCCTGGGGAGGAGAGACAAATGATGATGATGATGATACAAATACTTCAAATGACAAACCAAAACATACACACACACTCACCAGCCACTTTAATAGATACACCTGTTCAATTGCTTGGTAACACAAATTGCCAATCAGCCAATCAAATGGCAGCAACTCAATGCATTTAGGCATGGTGAAGACAACTTGCTGAAGTTCAAACCATGCATCAGAATGGGGAATAAAGTAGATTTAAGTGGCTTTGAATGTGGCATGGTTGTTGGTGCCAGATGGGCTGGTTTGAGTATTTAAAACAACTGCTGGCCTACTGGGATTTTTCATGCACAGCCATCTGTAGGGTATACAGAGAATGGTCCAAAAAAAGAGACAATATCCAGTGAGCAGCAGTTGTTTGGTTGAAAATGCCTTGTTTATGTCAGAAGAGAATGGGCAGACTGGTTCATGTCAAAATGGACCAAAATCTCTGTGGAATGTTTCTAACACCTTGTTGAATATAAGTCACAAAGAAGGCAGTTCTGAAGGCAAAAGGGGGTCCAGACTTGTACTAGCAAGGTGTACCTAATAAAGTGGCCGGTGAGTGTGTATATATACACTATATTGCCAAAAGTATTGGGACACCCCTCCAAATCATTGGACTCAGGTGTTCCAATCACCTCCATGGCCACAGGTGTATAATCAAGCACATACATGCAGACTGCTTCTCCAAACATTTGTGAAAGCATGGGTCACTCTCTGAAGCTCAGTGAATTCAAGCGTGGTACGGTAATAGGTTGCCACTTGTGCAATAAGTCCATCTGTGAAATTTCCTTGCTACTAAATATTATACGGTCAACTGTTAGTGGTATTATAACAAAGTGGAAGCAACTGAAAACAACAGAAACTCAACCATAAAGTTGTAGGCCGCGTAAATCGACAGAGCATGGTCAGCGCATGCTGAAGAGCACAGTGCACAGAAGATACCAACTGTCTGCAGAGTCAATATCTACAGAATCACCAAACTTCATGTGGCCTTCAGATTAGCACAAGAACAGTGCATAGAGAGCTTCATGGAATGGGCTTTCAAGGTCAAGCAGCTGCATACAAGCCTTACATCACCAAGTGCAGTACAAAGCATCAGATGTAGTGGTGTAAAACACTCTGCCACTGGACTCTAGAGCAGTGGAGACGTGTTCTTTGGAGTGATGAATCATGCTTCTCTGTCTGGACGTGTCTGTGGTTGCCAGGTCAATGGTACTTGCCTAACTGCATTGTGCCAAGTGTAAAGTTTGGTGGAGGGGGGATTATGGTGTGGGGTTGTTTTTCAGAGGTTGAGCTTGGCCCCTTAGTTTCAGTGAAGGGAACTCTTGAGGCATCAGCAAACCAAGACATTTTGGACAATTTCATGCTCTCAACTGTGTGGGAACAGTTGTTCCATCATGACTGCGCACCTGTGCACAAAGCAAGGTCCTAAAAAACATGGATGAGTGAGTTTGGGATGGAGGAACTTGACTGGCCTGCACAGAGTCCTGACCTCAACTTGACTGAACACCTTTCAGATGAATTAGAGCGGACACTGCGAGCCAGGCCTTCTCATCTGACATCAGTACCGGACCTCATAAATGCGCTTTTGGAAGAATGGTCAAACATTCCCATAGACACACTCCTAAACTTTGTGGACAGCCTTCCCAGAAGAGTTGAAGCTGTTATAGCTGCAAAGGGTGGGCCAACTCAATATTGAACCCTACGGACTAAGACTGGGATGCCATTAAAGTTTATGTGCGTGTAAAGGCAGGCATCCCAATAGTTTTGGCAAAATAGTGTATATTAAAAATCAATGCTGGTTGCTGCTACCATTTGGTGATGAAACACCAAATAGACCATGAACCATATATCCACTAGATACAAAGGATGACAGCACTTTTCAAACTACAGTGAACCAAATATTGTAAAATAAGTAAACCACACATCAAAGTTCATAATATGAAATATTCGACACATGTATGTGCTCAGTGTTCATAACAGTTCACTATTCTGTGCAAAAAATAGAAGTGAGGATAGTGTGAAGAACTCCTAAGCTGGATGCATCCAAGCAGAGGAAAAATACTAAATATTAAAGTAACATACCGCACTCACCAGATCGTACTGACCCCTTGTTTTACCAAGGGAGTAAACAACAGCTCTTTATATATCCACTCCTGAATATATGTAGCTCTCCTCCTCTTTAAATAGTTTCCACAACTTCCGCACTGGTAGTATATGATCCAACTATATTTTCAACAAGTGGCATGAATTAGGGAAGAAAAGAGGGCTCCATATAGTGAAGGCACCATTTATTAAATCATAAAAACATACTGTATAAAAGTTGCACTTACACAATAAACAGTATCATTAGCCTTGTGCACATGTCATTCTTCCTCCAAGATGACCACTGTCAACGTCAACTGGTTTGGAAAGCGCTCTCATCCCTTTTACCTAGGGGATATATGGTTTGAAGAGGGACAGAGCAGGGACACCTCTGCTATTCTGCTCTTTGGGGCTTAAACCGGAGACTGAAGCATTTCTCAAACTGCAAGAGCACAGCACCGCGGTTCAATCTACGGCCACCCTCTTCCATCAGAAGCTGCCACCAGCCTGGTACACACTCTGCAGTAAGTTTCAAATTTCGGGGGCTGTTACAGGATGCTGACCTGGTTTCCTGTTGAATTGTTGTCTCACCAAGACTTAATGTTGTATTGCTGAGATTGCAAGCAGACACTTGCTGCTCCCCATACTATGTACAACTGCTACCTTGGTTTATTCTAATACAACCAGATATCTCAGTCTCTGAGTGCCATTACTTTATATTGGGTACCAGCACTGGGCCACTCCTACACATCCATTCACTGATCTCCCCTACCTAGTAAAAACCAGAAGACACATGTATTACATCACTTCCTGGTTTAGGTGTCACTTTAGAGATAAAATGTGTGCTATAGTAGGGTATGTATCCCCCTTAGGGGAGATCTCAAAATACAGTTAGTGGTCATGGGTCATCGACTCACCATATAGTTAACAGTGGGATACGCCATAACCATAGTCATGAAAAAACAAATAGGGGGCCACCCAAAAAGAGGCTTTAAAGGAGAACCAACCGCAGTGTAAGCAAACCAAACAGCTTTATTGAGATCAAAATATTTTTTAGGTGTCACTTTCCCTGACTGCTGTGGGAAAGAAGCTAATGGACCACAATCTGTACTCTATTAGTGCACTTAATTTACAGCTGGGACATGGGATTGTAAGCAACATCAAATATCGAACTGCGATAAATAAAAACACAACATTTGGATTCAAAAGGCATGAAATGGCTGCAGTGATTTTTTGGTCCCATTATATAAAAATTATAGCTTGTAAAAATGTGAAAAGTATATTAAACTTAATTTATGATAACAAATATTTGATTCAATTGACCAATTGTTCAGTTTTAAAGGCTGAAGCAAAATAACCATAAAATCCAGAAAAAAACTAGTCCTCCCCTTTTTAAACAAAAAAGATGACAAACCCCAAAACAAGTGCTTGTGACAGGAGTGAGTGGGGGGTGTGAGGTACATGTCCTTTGAAGGAAAAAAGTTTTATAGAGAAGCCAGAGAAAATTCTAGACTGGTTTGATTTTTCCTGCCACTGACACAAGCCAAGAACATTCCAGATAGGATTTAAAGGGCCAGTAACATGAAAATTGAGATAAGGAGCAAAAAAAAAAGGGAAGGAGGGGGTTGCCCCCCTGGCCATTAGGGGTCACTAAATAGAACCTGTCATAAACAAATAGTATAACATGTGTGACTCGTTTGGTCTCCTATGTGATAAAAATAAAGTTTAGTCAACAAAGCACTTAAACCACCCCCCAAAAACATTTTTGGACTCTCCCTAAACCCCATATACACATACATATGAACATATATATAAGAGCTGCGGCGCCTACTTACAAATGTTGATACATGTTACATAAAATGACACACGTTGGAGTGAAAGCAAAAATTCTAGGCCCAGCTCAGTGGATTGCTTCAAAAAAGGCCTGGATTGTTTCTTAGATACACAGAATATAACTGGATACTAACATTTATAGGTAAAGTTGATCCAGGGAATATCCGATTGCCTCTCGTGGGATCAGGAAGGAATTTTTTTCCCAGCAGGAGCAAATTGGATCATGCTTTGTTGGGTTTTTTTGCCTTCCTCTGGATCAACTGTGGGTATAGAGTTATAACTTTTTTTTTATATGGTTGAACTGGATGGACTTTTGTCTTTTTTCAGCCAGACTAACTATGCAACTATCTAACTATGTTTTTCATGGTATATGGGCTATATGAAGAGTTGTGTGACCATACTGGAAATTTCTATTTCAGGAAAATTTTCACAGTGCCTTTGTTGATCACCACTCAAAGTATTTGAGCCTTTTCTTATCTATTCTATTATATATTAATTTCACATTTTTGTTTTCATTTTTATGAATTGAACCTTTCTATTTATTTATTTATATATTTATGTGCACATCATAGCACTTGAGCAATTTTTGTTATATTTGCGTTACTTACATTTGGTTTATAATTTACTTTTAGATACATTATTATTGCTGTACAATATTGATTTATGCAATATAACAATTATGTATGAATTCTTTAAGAATCATTATTATTTCTTTTTTTTATTTGTCAATAAATTTGAAAATGTGTTTTTTCATTGGGCCAGATGTCAAATTCTTTCTTATTTGGATCACATGTTGTGTCTGTGATTGTGAGGGGTGCCCAACCTTGAAGTGCCCTTGGTCCCCCAGGGTCTAAATCCGGCACTGGGCACACATATGTTTAAGGTTTGACATATATTTACTCTACGCAACTTCAATAAAATTTAGTGTATTTTTTGCTGATATTTTGTGCTCAATAAACAATTGCACTAATATTTTTTGACATAAAAAAATGTGAAACTATTTTATTCACTATTATTATAGGGTGAATTATTGCTGAGATTTCGTTTTACGCCACAATCGCTTCAGTGCACGACTATGTCTCTTAAGATCTCTGGTTTCGTCAGTCTGCCATGGTTGTAATAGTCAGAGCCTGATACTTTGTGTAGTTACAGGAGCAAGTGAGTCTAGTGTGGATGAAAGTGAACTGTTGTAGACAGCAGTGGCCAGGTCAGGGCAGGACAGGGGAGAGATTCTGTCATAGAGTCGGTCAGTTGCAGAGTGGAAAGGAGCAGGGTTCAAGTTGTGAAGGTTTCTGCAGGTTATTGTTTGCTGCTTGGAGGGATAAATGTTTGAAGATGAGGACACTGTAAAGGTGCCGAGATTATGATCAGAGAGAGGAAAGGGGGTGTTTGTGAGGTTGCAGGGAGTGCAAAGATGGGAGAAAACAATGTCTAATGTATTCCCATTGGAGTGAGTAGAGGACTGTATCCATTAAGGCAAAAGATGAGGTTAGGTTGAGGAGTTGGGATGTAGCTGGGTTGTTCACATTAATGGGGATGTTAAAATCTCCAAGAATGGTACTGGGTATTTCAGAGGAGAGAAAGTAGGGTAGCCAAGCAGAGAAGTCATTAAGAAAGCTCAACACCGGTCCAGGAGGCCGGCAGATCACTGCAATCCTCAGAGAAATGGGAGAAACAGCTGAATGCAGTGAGTCTTGAAAGAAGAGAAGGATAGAGAGGAAGGGGTAGGGAGGACTTGAAAGATACTCAGTGAGGATAGAAGCAAACCAACTCTACCTCTTTTCCGACCACTGGGTCTGGGTGAGTGGGTCCAGAGAAGGCCTCCATAGGAAAGTGCTACGGGAAAACCAGAATCTGATGCTTGAAGCCAGGTTTTTGTAATTGCTGGTAGGTTAAGGGAGCAGGAGACAAAAAGGTCATGGACAGAGGTGAGCTTATTACAGACAGAGTACACATGAAAAAGGGAGGGTGGTTACTAGGAGCATGGGTATTGAGATTAAATTGAGGGGATTGCGGCTATTCCCGGAAGAAAGAGGACGCCTGGTGTGGGGGTGAGATACTAGAGGACCAGGATTTGAGGAGATATCCCCAGAGGTTAGGACAAGAAGGAGGGTGAGGAAAGTAAGATGGGAGCGGGATGTACAGTATATCAGTGCACATGCCTTCCTGTCCTGGTGTTTGGGTCAGCAGGTGAGTGAAGTATTAGCAGGAGGTGATGAGAGCAGTAGTAGGGAGATGGTAGCAGTGAGGGTGATATGTATAAGCTTCTGGGTGGATCAGAGGGGTAAAGAAAGGAGATTTTGATAGCAGAGGATAGTAATATGAAAAGAAGGAGTAGAGGGGGGAATTTTAAATGGTAGAAGGAGTGGGAATAAAACTTGTAGGAGATGTTTCCCCTGGTGTTTGCTTGCAGTCCATCCAGAGTGCAGTAGAGTTTTTTGTAGTATCTTCCTGCTGCTTAAGTTATCCTGCTTTAGTTAAACTGCTGTGTTCAACTGCTGTTTTACACTCCAGCAGAAAATGCACTTCAACTGCTGTTTTGCACTCCAGCAGGAGATGCACTTCAACTGCTGTTTTGCACACCAGCAGGAGATGCACTGCCATCCATGTTAAAGAAGCCTAAATGTACAGTAAATGTACAGTATATACAGTAAATGTACAGTAAATGTACAGTATATACAGTATTTGAATTAATATCAGCCTTGTATAATGCACTTATTGGACCATTTAGGCACTCTATAAGTTCTGCGAACAGACTGGGGCCTATAGTTATGTCATGGAAATTAAGCATATTTTTTTAAAACCTGAGGACTTTTTTTAACTCCTTTCCTCTCAGCCATGGTGTCCCTTTAACAAAGTATTTACGCAGAGGGAGGCAGAAATGATTGGCCAACTATGAGATCACTGTGATTGACTTTCATAGTGGTCACATAATCCGGAGCTGGTTCAACCAGTTACCAATCACTAGCAGAGACAGTGACCGAGATGTCTTTGACTTTCACTATCTTGAGAGCACATAATCAGCACAGAAAGCTATGCCTCCCATGAACACATATGTACAGCAACACCCACCCTGTTTGCCACCGCAAATATGCACTACATGGGCTGCAAGAGATTTATATACTACAGAAGCTTGAATTCATATATAATTTTTTTTGGAAAGATGATCTAAAGGAGAACTAAACCGTTAAGAACAATAAACCTAACAATAAGCTTTAACTTGTTAATATAATTTCACAAGTTGTTTTCGATCATTTTAATTTTGCAACTTTCGTTAAAAATGATCATTTGTGGCCATGAAGGCCCTTGTTCAGGCACTCCTTGTTAAATGTTGACAACTCTCTTCCAATATTGTGCCTGCTTTGTAACCTTGTAATATATACCATTAGATGAGACAACAAAGAGCATTGTAGCACCCTCCGAGTTAGGATGCTAGGTAAATTTAGTTTTTGGCTCTATTCTTTGGGAGGTGTGTGTCTGGGGGATTTTTACTTCAGGTTCAAGTCCATGTCTCCCTGAAATGCACAGACTCTGAGAACTGGAGGACACAGATACAGATTTGTGGTCTCTGTGTTTTGTTGGGGTATAGAATTAAAAGCTCAAACTCACATTGACTGCTTCATTTCCTCCTAAACCCACAGACTCAAAGCAGAAGATTATAATCCGTTTTAAACAACCTGATGCTGGGGTCTCCTGCTAGCAGCAGCGGACTAATCATTCGGAAACTCGGGCACTGCCCGAGGGCCCGGGGTCAGTAGGGGGCCTCATGATATGCCCTTGGTACCTTTTTCATAGGCTTTTTTGAGTTTGGGCAAAGACGCAGGGGCCCCATGATCCCTATTGCCCGGGGGCCCCATGAGTTGTCAGTCTGTCCCTGCCTGCTAGTATGTGTAATTTGTTTAGGTGTTCTGTGTTTTACTGTTATAATATGTACCTGTGTTTGCCTATCCTGTCTAGAAGTGAAATGTCTTTCTCCCATTGTGTAATTTCCACATTTTGTGCCTCCTAGGTGTAAATTCCCATTGTTAATTGAGCAACATATTGTTTCTGTCTGTTTGATAATTTTGCTGGAGATTCCTAGAGGATGAGATTAGTCTTGGGTCAACTTTACCTCGTTACCTAACCATTATGGAATGTTTACCCAATGAATAATGTTTGTTTTTATTGTTCATGTGGTGACTGCCCCTATTTTTGAAGTGTATAAAAACCTGTATTTCTGTTCAATACAGTTATTCCTTTGGTTTTACCTCAACATCGTGTCTGTGTATGATGCTGGGGTAAAGGGCTGGGGTAAAGGCAGCTATCAGTCTGCTGGAAGGATTTGGAGGGCAAGAGGCACTGTTTGGCAGAGGCACCCAATCAGGGCTATACACAAAACTTGGTAAAAAAAATAGCACAGCAAACATAGGAAAAAGAAATAATGTCCTCCATGCTGGGGCCTGACCTAATCTAGGCCTGGATCTGGTCATGTAATGGTGGCAATGTGATATGAAAGATTTCTCCTGCCAGTGGGAGGATCAGCTCCAAAGCAGACAAGAAGGGGAGTTAATATAAAAGCTGCTGAAATTGCAATAAGCGGCAGAAATTAAGTCAAACACATTTTTGGCCAGTGGTGTACCCAATTGCCAGCCTTGAAAAATCTGTACTGAAATCTTTGTGCCAAAATAAAATGATCCATTTGAAGTTCAGAAGCTGTAGGAACCCAGAGCTGATTTGGGGCCAAACTCATCCTACTAGAGAAAAGTAAAGGAGGAAACAAAACCAACCTGAAGCTGTTAAAGGACTGCTAAAGTGAGGTACTATTATTAGCAATCAGTACCTTTTTGCTTTTTTGCATACCTACCTAACCTCTGCAGGTATAAAGGTGTTATGGCATTAAAGGCTAGGCCTCAGTGGTCTGTAGGTGATCCAAGGCCAGCCCAAATGTTGCTTTATTAAAATTCTTGGGGATAGGGGACCACTGGCGTTTGTGTATGCTTATCTTGCCTTTCCCTATATTCCTGCACAGGATTAGTGTTACAAGAATCTCTCTACCCTATAGTAGATCAAATGAGGAAAACCCAGTAGACACCTGGAGAAGCTCTCAATTGGCAGTTGAAGATGCAACATGGTTATCTCCTTATCTGCTTCATTGCTTGTGAAGACTAGTGATGAGTGAACTTCCTTTCTATGCATTTGTATGAAGATACGTGAACCCAGTCTGACATTCAGAAACCCTGAAAATAGCGCCATAATCAAATTAAAGTCTTTAGGAACCAAATCTTGTTTTTTTTCTGTCCTTTTTCAAGGACAATTACAAATCTTTGGTAAAAAGGGCATGGGTAAGTGGGCACTGCCATGGGGCCCTGTATCCATGCAAAAAAAATGTTAAATACCATTCAGAGGGAAGCAGTTCTTTTAGTAAGACTTAAAGCACAACATTAAACATACTGTATACAATTCCTTTAAATAACACAATTGACAGATGCTTTATCAACAATATGGGTCTTATATGGATTCTTATGAGGATCCCACACTGTTTTTTCTTCTTCAGGGCATTTTGTTTGGTATGGCTCAGGAGTGGGGAGCTGCATGCTAGCTGCCCTTCATCATTTTCTGGCCACCTAGAATTAATCCCTGGATAAGGGTCTGGTATCAGTTTCGGAGTCCCCCAAAAACAGTGTGGGGTCCTCCCCAAAATCCATGATAAAAATTTATTCAGGCATAAAGCTTGACTATCCAGGAAAGGGAGGGTGAAAAACATACATCAACCCTCTCCTAAACCATACCAGGCCACATGCCCTCAACATTGGAAGGGTGTATTGCCAGTAGGCTACCCTGACAAGGCACTTTTTTCCATGTTGATGGGAATAAGAGCCTTATCCTCACATCTCTGACCTGGTGTGGGGATCTGTGGAAGAGAACGTATCAGAAACTGGAAGCCCCCATTAGACTAAGGGACTAGGTTAACTATTGCTTATACAGTGATCATCACGATTTTAAGCAATAATAGTGTAAAAAAAAAAATCCCCAATCACCCCCCTAGAGTAGTACAGTGTCACTATTGTGACACTAACTACTCTGATGATACTATGAAAAAAATCATTAAAAAGTTTTAAAAATTGAATACAAAATTATTTAATTTTACATACTGTCACCAGTCTGTATTCCTGACCACTGCCATATCAGTCAAATGATGATGCTGCTCTGGTGACAGTATGTAAAAAATAAAAAAAAAAATGCTCGATTTCTTAATTTTTCAAAAAATTGTGGCAAAAAATTATACCTTCAAA
Source organism: Staurois parvus (assembly GCF_062004578.1). Lineage (NCBI taxonomy): Eukaryota > Metazoa > Chordata > Amphibia > Anura > Ranidae > Staurois > Staurois parvus. The sequence continues at coordinate 20,306,215 of NW_028317813.1, read as the reverse complement.
AAACTCACCATGCCTCTTACTAAATACTTTGGACTGTCTACTTTCCAAAAAGGGGTCATTTGGGGGGTATATGTACTGTCCTGCCATTTTAAGGTCTCAATAAATTAGATAGGCCATCAGTACATCAGGATTGCTCAATTTTCAAATATACTGTATATACCAGGGGTATTGAATTAAAATTCACTTAGGTCCGAATCTCATCTACAGTTGTGTCCAAAATTATTCAACCCCCAATGCTGTAAAGGGGTTTAGGGACTATAGTGTACATTTGGAATTGTATTCAGAATCAAATCCTACAAGGACGTTGTAACTACCCAAATGCAACTAAAATGACATCAATTGTTTATGTAATACAGTAGTAAATGGTTCTTATGTGGTTTCTTCATTGCCACAATTATTCAACCCCTTAAAGACTACCACTCTGAAGAACAGAGGTTCATACAGGTGCTTTCCATCAGGTATTGAAAACACCTGTGGATGTCACCGAGCAGCAATCAAGCATAATAAGCACCAATTAGGCAGCTTTAAAATGACTGTGATACTCAGCTCCTTCTAGACATTTACTGGTGTGGTTACAAACATGGTGAAGGCAAGAGAATGGTCCAGGAAGACAAGAGAAGAGGTGATTTCTCTTCACAGGAAGGGCAATGGCTATAAGAAGATTGCAAAGATGTTAAACATACCAAGAGACACCTTAGGAAGCATCATTCGCAAATTCAAGGCAAAGGGCACTGTTGAAACGCTACCTGGTCGTGGCAGAAAGAAGATGCTGACTTCGACTGCTGTGCGCTACCTGAAGCGTAGAGTGGAGAGAAGTCCCCGTGTGACTGCTGAGGAACTGAGAAAAGATTTGTCAGATGTGGGTACAGAAGTTTCAGCCCAGACAATAAGACGCACACTGCGTAATGAAGGCCTCCGTGCCAGAACTCCCAGGCGTACCCCCTTGCTGTCTCCAAAGAATAAGAAGAGTCGACTGCAGTATGCCAAAAGCCATGTGGACAAACCACAAAAGTTGTGGGATAGTGTTCTGTGGACTGATGAAACAAAATTAGAACTGTTTGGGCCCATGGATCAACGCTATGTTTGGAGGAGGAAGAACAAGGCCTATGATGAAAAGAACACCTTGCCTACTGTGAAGCATGGTGGAGGGTCAATCATGCTTTGGGGCTGTTTTGCTTCTGCAGGTACAGGGAAGCTTCAGCGTGTGCAAGGTACCATGAATTCTCTTCAGTACCAGGAGATATTGGATGGAAACGTGATGCAGTCCGTCACACACCTGAGGCTTGGGAGACGTTGGACCTTTCAACAGGACAATGATCCCAAGCATACCTCCAAGTCCACTAGAGCATGGTTGCAGAGGAAAGGCTGGAACATTTTGGAGTGGCCATCGCAGTCACCAGACTTAAATCCGATTGAGAACCTCTGGTGGGACTTAAAGAAAGCAGTTGCAGTGCGCAAGCCTAAGAATGTGACTGAACTGGAGGCCTTTGCCCATGAAGAATGGGCGAAGATACCCGTAGATCGCTGCAAGACACTTGTGTCAAGCTATGCTTCACGTTTAAAAGCTGTTATAACTGTAAAAGGATGCTGTACTAAGTACTAAGATTGAATGTCACTTGGGGGTTGAATAAAACTGATAATGCTGTGAGCACAGAAAAGACATTTGTGGTTATTTCATTATAACTGTTATGTTATATTTGTCTGACCTACAAGTGCCTCTTTAATGTAAATGTAAGCAAGATGACTGAATGATCAAAAGCAATGTCAAACTGGCCAAAACACTCAATTTCAGTGGGGGTTGAATAATTTTGGACACAACTGTAGGTCCCTGCGGTGCATTTTCGTGTGCGCCAAACCATGTGTTGCTGCGGTGCAATTTTGAAAAAAAAAGAGTCAGGGACTTCTTTGTGTTTCTCACGGGTAGTGCAGCCCATTAAAATGAATGCGCTGACCTACCCACAATGTGTGCGCCAAATGCACATGTACAGATCTGAGCCAGTTCTTCGGCAGTGTCCTCAATCCCCACTGCACATCACAGTCCCCTTCTCACTCACAGCAAGATCCCATCTTGATGAGTGTCCTCAGCTCCCCCTTTACAACACCCTTCTCCACACCTTTCACAGTAGTGTTCTCACACTTCCACCCCCCCAACAGTACTGTCCTCTGCCCCCTTCACTGAATAGTACTCTGCCCATTTTTACATCATCCCTCCACATTACTGCCCTCAGACTCCCCCCCCCCTTCCCGCACGTTGCTATACTCAGCTCCCCCATGTTACTGTCCTCAGCTCTACATTACTGTTATCAGCCACCCCACATTACTGTCTTCAGCCCCACATTACAGTTCTTAGCCCCCTACTTTAATGTCCTCAGCCCCCACACACCATAGTCCTTAGTCCCTGACATTACTGTCCTCAGCCCCCCACTTTAATTCTCTCAGCCTCCTCCTCCCCACATCACAGCCTTTAACACCTCACATTTCAATTCTCAGCTCCTCCACTTTATTTTGAATGTCCTCAAACCCCCCCCCCCTCACTTAATGTCCTCAGCCTCCCCTCCCCAACATTACTGATCTAAGCCCCCCTCACATTCAGTCCTCAGTCCCCCAACATTCAGTCCTCAGCTCCTTTTCACATCAGCCCTCCTTCACACTAATGTCCTTAGCCCCTTTAACTTTGCTGCTCCCCTCCAATGTCCTACCTTACACAGACAGTGATTGATTGCTAAGACTTCTCTTCATCCTAGAAACCAATCACTTGCTTGCTAACCTTGAGCAGCTCCCGTTCTCCATCCAGAACTGACCTGTCTCTGGCTGTCAGCTCTGTGAGGATGACCGCGAGACGACTGGGGGAAGAAGAGGCTCCTAAATGTCAGGACTGCATGGATCTGGAGAGGATAGTGATTCGGTCCGCATCCACACTCCGGCCTGCCATTTAGTGATGCTTGGTATATACTAGAGATGAGCGAATCGAACTTGGCGAAGTGGAATTCGTTTCGAATATTAGGAAAAATTCGATTTGCACCGAATCCGAATTTTAGCAAACTTCGGATGCACGAATCGAATTTTCCCCGATCAGCCGGCAAAAAGTGTCACTGCAGAGAGCTCCGCTATTTCTGACAGTTCTCTGACAGTTCCTTCACATTTACAGCGGTTGAAACATTGTATCTATTTGTTTCCATTTAGGATACAGATGTTTTTATTCGGAAATAAATAGATACAATGTTTCAACCGCTGTAAATGTGAAGGAACTGTCAGAGAACTGTCAGAAATAGCAGAGCTCTCTGCAGATACACTTTTTGCTGTACTGGAATTCTTCTTCTTTTCATTCTTCTTCTTCTTTTCATTCTTCTTCTTCTTCTTTTCATTCTTCTTCTTCTTCTTTTCATTCTTCTTCTTCTTTTCATTCTTCTTTTCATTCTCCTTCTTCTTCTTTTCATTCTTCTTCTTCTTCTTTTCATTCTTCTTCTTTTCATTCTTCTTTTCATTCTTCTTCTTCTTTTCATTCTTCTTCTCCTTCTTTTCATTCTTCTTTTCATTCTTCTGATTCTTCTTTTCATTCTTCTTCTTCTTCTTTTCATTCTTCTTCTTCTTCTTTTCATTCTTCTTTTCATTCTTCTTCTTCTTCTTTTCATTCTTCTTCTTCTTCTTTTCATTCTTCTTTTCATTCTTCTTTTCATTCTTCTTTTCATTCTTCTTCTTTTCATTCTTCTTCTTCTTCTTTTCATTCTTCTTTTCATTCTTCTTTTCATTCTTCTTCTTCTTTTCATTCTTCTTCTTCTTCTTCTTTTCATTCTTCTTTTCATTCTTCTTCTTCTTCTTTTCATTCTTCTTTTCATTCTTCTTCTTCTTTTCATTCTTCTTCTTCTTCTTTTCATTCTTCTTTTCATTCTTCTTCTCATTCTTCTTTTCATTCTTCTTCTTCTTCTTTTCATTCTTCTTTTCATTCTTCTTCTTCTTCTTTTCATTCTTCTTTTCATTCTTCTCATTCTTCTTTTCATTCTTCTTTTCATTCTTCTTCTCATTCTTCTTTTCATTCTTCTTCTTCTTCTTTTCATTCTTCTTCTTCTTCTTTTCATTCTTCTTCTTCTTCTTTTCATTCTTCTTTTCATTCTTCTTCTTCTTCTTCTTTTCATTCTTCTTCTTCTTCTTTTCATTCTTCTTTTCATTCTTCTTCTTCTTCTTTTCATTCTTCTTCTTCTTTTCATTCTTCTTTTCATTCTTCTTCTTCTTCTTTTCATTCTTCTTCTTCTTCTTTTCATTCTTCTTTTCATTCTTCTCATTCTTCTTTTCATTCTTCTTTTCATTCTTCTTCTCATTCTTCTTTTCATTCTTCTTCTTTTCATTCTTCTTCTTCTTCTTTTCATTCTTCTTTTCATTCTTCTCATTCTTCTTTTCATTCTTCTTTTCATTCTTCTTCTCATTCTTCTTTTCATTCTTCTTCTCATTCTTCTTTTCATTCTTCTTTTCATTCTTCTTCTCATTCTTCTTTTCATTCTTCTTCTTTTCATTCTTCTTCTTCTTTTCATTCATCTTTTCATTCTTCTTCTTCTTTTCATTCTTCTTCTTCTTCTTTTCATTCTTCTTTTCATTCTTCTTCTTCTTCGTCGTGCCCCGTGACTGCCCAAATGAGTGAAGTGTGCGGTGATTCTAAGATCGACGGCACTCATCTGCATGTCATACTGACTGACAGTATTATTTATCTTCCCCAGCAGACTCCAAGGGCATTTAAATTAAAGGTACAGTGTTCTGCACTAATATAAAGGCTCTCTGAAGCCTAGAAACCCTTTTAATAAGTTAAATTCGCAGCGAATAAATTCGCATCGAATCGAATTTCTCCCGCAAATTCGGCGAATCAGCCGAATCGAATTTTTGAATAATTCGCTCATCTCTAGTATATACCATTGCTTGTAGAATCTATAACATTCACACAGACTAAATGATACACTGATTTTTTTTATTTTTACTAAAGAAAAGTAGCAGACTGGATTTCAATGCTATTCTCTCACAGTCCTTGGATAGACCAGTTCCCCCAGCGTCCTTTAACCACTTCAAGTCCGAACACTTTCACCCCCTTCCTGCCCAGGCTCATTTTCAGCTTTCAGTGCTGTCACACTTTGAATGACAATTGCGTGGTCAAGCAACACTGTACCCATATTACCCATATGAATTTTTTTGAATTTTTTTGAGACAGATAAAACTTTATTTTGGTGCTATTTATTCACCACTGGGATTTTTATTTTTTTCCTATATAAATGAAAAGTTCAAACATTTTGAAAGAAAGTGTTTTTCTTATAAAATGTTGCATTAAATAATCTTTCTTCATAAATCATGGACAAAATGTATTCAGCTATCTTTTTAGTAAAAAAAAAATAACCCAAATTAGTTTATAACCAAAAATTATAATTTTTCTAAATTTTTATTTTACATTTTTATTTTTTTATTATATTATTTATGTTTTTTTTAACATACTGTCACCATAGTGACACTGTACTAATTGTGGGGGGTGATGAAGTTTTTTTTTTTACACTGATTGCTTTTACACCCATAAAGGCTGTAAAAGAAATCATTTCTCCTTCTCTCTGGCTGCACTCTTGCAGCCATTGAGAAATACTTTGTGAGCTGTGACTGGTCACAGCTTGTCACATGGTACAAGGCTGTTGTGAATAGCCTTGTACCATGTGACCTCTGTGATCATTCACAGATTTCCACTAGTAGTAAGCAATGATGTCAGGAAGTGACATCTTGCTTACTACTATTCATGTGATCACTGATTGGCCAATCAGTGATCACATGATCGGGACCTCACACAGAGGTCCCATATAGCGATCGGTGTTCCACTGTGTCCTTCTCCACCAAGTCAGTTCCTAACCTTTCCGGCTTGGCTGCGCTATTGCACCCGTTGGCCCTTTGTTGGTCTCGGATATTACTGTGGAGGAGGTTTCCGTGGCTATGGGATCCTTTCTCTAAGGGTAAAGCTCCAGGACCTGATGGTATTCTGATGGATTTTTACAAGACCCACGTGGAGTTTTTAACCTCTATTCTGACGTCCTTATATAAGGAATGCCTACACGTTGGCTCCTTGCCTGCCTCTGTTTGAGGCTCATATTGTGTTGATTCATAAATCGGGTAAGGACCCCAAACTTTGCGCTTCCTATAGGCCCATTGCGCTTCTTAATAGTGACTCTTACTAAGCTTCTTTCCATTAGGCTGAACAAGGTGATCACGTTGGTAATAGATTCGGACCAGACAGGTTTTATGCTGGGTAGATCCACAGATAATAACATTCGATGTCTGTTCTCTGATATTCATACAACTCACCTGAATGGGGGCTCCCATACTGTGGCTACGTTGGATATGGAAAAGGCCTTTGATACAGTGGAATGGGCCTATCTGTGAGAAGTGTTGCGTCGGATGGGGTTTCCCTTGCATTTTATTGATTGGTTGCAAACCCTTTACTTGAGACCCTTGGCTAGGATACGGCTGGGTGGACTTCTTTCGGCTGCCTTTGGTTTGCAAAGTGGCACTAGACAGGGGTGCCTCCTCTCCCCAGCACTCTTTGTTGTGGCGATGGAGCCTATTGCAGAGGCCCTTTGGGTCTCTCCTGATTTTGTTGGTCTCTGGGTGGGATGGTTAGAGGAGAGGGTGGCCCTTTATGCAGACGATTTGTTATTGTTTCTCAATGATGCTGGGCCTTCTCTCCAGGGATTCACGGATCTAAAAGTTAACTAGCACTAGGGCTAAGTACCATATTAAAACCTTGGAGCACATCATGGGTCATGGCGAGCTCCTTTCTTTTCCCTCTCTTCAAGCTAAATTCAATTTGCCCGCCCGCATTCCTACTTCAGATACAGTACCTTCAGGTCTCCCATGCCTTTAGAGGTCAGTTCCCAGTTCGACCACTCTCCCTTTCCTAATCTAAGTTGGAGTCTATCCTTCGTGTACCACACATGAAAAAACCCCTATCGGTATTATACAGATATCTTCTTGTGGCGGCCAGCCCCAGATTGGTATCTTTACCTCTGCATTGGAGGACGAATACTCCTAATTTGAATGATGATGATTGGTCCGAGATTTGGGATTATACCTTCTCTCCCCTAGTTTCTTCCAGAGATAAACTGATTCAATTTAAAGTTTAACACCGGACTTACTTTACCCTGTATCAGTTACATAGAATGAAACCCTATTTTTCTCCAGTATGCTGGCGTTGTTCTCATGAAGACGGGGAGTTTTTTCGTATCTTTTGGACCTGTCCTGTTATTATGTCTTTTTGGCAGGAGGTACTACGTACAATTGAAGGAGTAGTACAAATTAGTGTTTCCCTTGACCCAAAATTCTGTTTATTGGGGCTGATAGAATCGTTGCTCCCACTGTAGCCAGCGCACCTTATTAATGGTCCTGTTGTTTTATGCTCGTAAACCAATCACTCTACACTGGAAAAACCGGTCTCCCCCTGCCGTGACCTACTGGAAACATCTGGTGAATTCTAATTTACCCCTTTATCAGACTAACTATTCTAACAGAGGATGCCCCCACAAATTTTATAAAATGTTGGCTTGATGATATTTCTACCACCACTGTGGCAGCTGATGTGGGGAACTGATTGCTGGATAATCACCCAGCTGCTTTGTTTTTTCTGTTGTGAGCTGGGTTCCCTTCTATATGTTATGGTCCAGTTATATTGTCTATAAATGATTAGGCCTTGAATATCATGTGTGGTGTTCCACCACCCCCCCCCCCCCACCTTTTTGTTTTTCTCCCTTGGGTTGTTTTGAACCGTTGTTGTTTTATGTACACTCTGTTGGGCTTTGACCCTGCCTCTGTGTGGGTGTCTGTTGTCTGTATGTTTTTATACGTTTAAAATAAAAAAAGTTTAAAAAAAAATAAAAGAAAAGTAGCAGACTACATTGTGGCCTAAATTTATGAAAAAAGATTATTTGTTTGCAAAGTTTTATATCGTGACCCGTTTACTCTCTGCCTGCTGCCCTGTACCATTCTGTCTCTGCTGTTAACAACCTGGCTTGTCTCACCCGCTATACTCCATACTGTCATGCATCCATCCATCCCGCTTGGATCCAGTCGCTACTGTCCAGGGCCTGCCAGTCTCTTCACATCAGGCTCTCCTCCTGTACATACCTCCGGCGGTCCTCTCTACCACAGTTGGGCGTATTCAGGGGCCGCGACCTGGTCTCAGTTCTGCTCCAAGGCCATCCCCACCATCAGGGGCTCTGGTGAATAAGTAGACTGGGGCTTAGACTCCGCGTCCTGGGGAATCCCGTTCTGTGGTTCACTAGAGATACCGCCGGGCGGTACCTCACACTCATTACTGAGATGTCACACAAAAAACATCTTATGATGGGTAAAAGAAAAAGAGCTCTCTCAAGACCTTAGCAACCTTATTGTTGCAAAGCATACTGATGGCATTGGTTACAGAAGGATTTCTAAAGTTTTGAATGTTCCAGTGAGCACTGCTGGGGCCATAATCCAGAAGTGGAAAGAACATCATTTCACCATAAACTGGCCATGACCAAGTGCTCCTGGCAAGATTTCTAACAGAGGAGTGAAAAAAAGAGTTGTCCAAGAGCCAAGGACCACTTTTGGAGAGCTTCAGAAAGACCTGGAATTAGCAGGTACAATTGTTTCAAAGAAAACAATAAGTAATGAACTCAACCGCCATGGCCTGAATGCTTGCTCACTATGCAGGACTCCATTGCTGAAGAAAAAGTATGTGGAATCTCGTTTAAAGTTTGCTGCATTTAGACAAGCCGGTGAAATACTGGTAGAATATAGTCTGGTCAGATGAGATCAAAATTTAACTCTTTGGATGTCATAATGCACGCCATGTTTGGAGGTCAAATGGCACTGCATATCACCACAAAAACACCATCCCAACAGTGATGTTTGCAGGTGGGAACATCATGGTGTGGGGCTGTTTTTCAGCATATGGTACTGGCAAACTCCACCCCCCACTCGGGCAGGGTGTCACCGCATTGGATTGGGTCAAAGGTCACCAAAACAAAGGAGGGAGGGCTGCATCATTAAAGAATTTCAAGATAAAGTATAGACTCTGCACAGTTACTTGATTTAGTGGCAGTCCTTTGAGTGCTGGAGTGGTTGTTTATTAAGATCTTTATGGAGTTTCATGACAGGGGCTGTTCAAGCAAAGTATGCGGTGGGTAGAGATGAGCGAATCGAAGTATCCGAAGTGGAATTCGAGTCGAATATCGGAAAAATTTCGATTCGTGCCGAATCCGAAAAACAGCCTAATTCGGACGCGCGAATCGAAATTTTTCCGAAAATGGCGGCTGACATGTGCGGCGACGGAGCGGGGATGTCGGGGAAGGCGCGCAGACAAGGCGCGCTGCCCCATAATGCATTCCTCAACGACATGTGATCGCATCAGCCAATCAGCAGCCAGCCAGCCAGCACTGTGTAATGGTCGAGGTATATATAGCGGCCATTTTGGAAATCTTCATTTGCCTGCAGTCATTGAACAGAGGCAGACCGCTCTGTACTAGGGACAGGGACAGAGTTAGGGCCACAGAAACGAGAATTGGGGACAGAGAGAAGTTACTTAGGGACAGAGAACCATTACTCAGGGACACAGACTTGTTAATGAGGGCCACAGAATCGTTATTTAGGGACAAAGAAACGCTAGTTAGGGCCACAGAATTCATACTCAGGGACAGACAGAATTGTTACTCAGTGCCAGAGAATTGTTACTTAGGGCCACAGAAACGTTATTAGGGCCACAGAATTTTTACTCAGGGACAGACAGAATTGTTACTGAGTGCCAGAGAATTGTTACTCAGGGACAGACAGAATTGTTACTGAGTGCCAGAGAATTCTTAGGGCCACAGAATTCATTCTCAGGGACAGACAGAATTGTTACTCAGGGACAGACAGAATTGTTACTGAGTGCCAGAGAATTGTTACTCAGGGACAGACAGAATTGTTACTGAGTGCCAGAGAATTGTTACTCAGGGACAGACAGAATTGTTACTGAGTGCCAGAGAATTGTTACTCAGGGACAGACAGAATTGTTACTGAGTGCCAGAGAATTGTTACTCAGGGACAGACAGAATTGTTACTGAGTGCCAGAGAATTGTTACTCAGGGACAGACAGAATTGTTACTGAGTGCCAGAGAATTGTTACTCAGGGACAGACAGAATTGTTACTGAGTGCCAGAGAATTGTTACTCAGGGACAGACAGAATTGTTACTGAGTGCCAGAGAATTGTTACTCGCACAGACACAAAATTGTTACTTGCACAGACACAGAATTGTTACTCGCACAGACACAGAATTGTTACTCAGGGCCACAGAATTCATACTCAGGGACAGACAGAATTGTTACTGAGTGCCAGAGAATTGTTACTCAGGGACAGACAGAATTGTTACTGAGTGCCAGAGAATTGTTACTCAGGGACAGACAGAATTGTTACTGAGTGCCAGAGAATTGTTACTCGCACAGACACAAAATTGTTACTTGCACAGACACAGAATTGTTACTCGCACAGACACAGAATTGTTACTCAGGGCCACAGAATTCATACTCAGGGACAGACAGAATTGTTACTGAGTGCCAGAGAATTGTTACTCAGGGACAGACAGAATTGTTACTGAGTGCCAGAGAATTGTTACTCAGGGACAGACAGAATTGTTACTGAGTGCCAGAGAATTGTTACTCGCACAGACACAAAATTGTTACTTGCACAGACACAGAATTGTTACTCGCACAGACACAGAATTGTTACTCAGGGCCACAGAATTCATACTCAGGGACAGACAGAATTGTTACTGAGTGCCAGAGAATTGTTACTCAGGGACAGACAGAATTGTTACTGAGTGCCAGAGAATTGTTACTCAGGGACAGACAGAATTGTTACTGAGTGCCAGAGAATTGTTACTCGCACAGACACAAAATTGTTACTTGCACAGACACAGAATTGTTACTCGCACAGACACAGAATTGTTACTCAGGGCCACAGAATTCATACTCAGGGACAGACAGAATTGTTACTGAGTGCCAGAGAATTGTTACTCAGGGACAGACAGAATTGTTACTGAGTGCCAGAGAATTGTTACTCAGGGACAGACAGAATTGTTACTGAGTGCCAGAGAATTGTTACTCGCACAGACACAAAATTGTTACTTGCACAGACACAGAATTGTTACTCGCACAGACACAGAATTGTTACTCAGGGCCACAGAATTCATACTCAGGGATAGACAGAATTGTTACTGAGTGCCAGAGAATTGTTACTCAGGGACAGACAGAATTGTTACTGAGTGCCAGAGAATTGTTACTCAGGGACAGACAGAATTGTTACTGAGTGCCAGAGAATTGTTACTCGCACAGACACAAAATTGTTACTTGCACAGACACAGAATTGTTACTCGCACAGACACAGAATTGTTACTCAGGGCCACAGAATTCATACTCAGGGACAGACAGAATTGTTACTGAGTGCCAGAGAATTGTTACTCAGGGACAGACAGAATTGTTACTGAGTGCCAGAGAATTGTTACTCAGGGACAGACAGAATTGTTACTGAGTGCCAGAGATTTGTTACTCGCACAGACACAAAATTGTTACTTGCACAGACACAGAATTGTTACTCGCACAGACACAGAATTGTTACTCAGGGCCACAGAATTCATACTCAGGGACAGACAGAATTGTTACTGAGTGCCAGAGAATTGTTACTCAGGGACAGACAGAATTGTTACTGAGTGCCAGAGAATTGTTACTCAGGGACAGACAGAATTGTTACTGAGTGCCAGAGAATTGTTACTCAGGGACAGACAGAATTGTTACTGAGTGCCAGAGAATTGTTACTCAGGGACAGACAGAATTGTTACTGAGTGCCAGAGAATTGTTACTCGCACAGACACAAAATTGTTACTTGCACAGACACAGAATTGTTACTCGCACAGACACAGAATTGTTACTCAGGGCCACAGAATTCATACTCAGGGATAGACAGAATTGTTACTGAGTGCCAGAGAATTGTTACTCAGGGACAGACAGAATTGTTACTGAGTGCCAGAGAATTGTTACTCAGGGACAGACAGAATTGTTACTGAGTGCCAGAGAATTGTTACTCGCACAGACACAAAATTGTTACTTGCACAGACACAGAATTGTTACTCGCACAGACACAGAATTGTTACTCAGGGCCACAGAATTCATACTCAGGGATAGACAGAATTGTTACTGAGTGCCAGAGAATTGTTACTCAGGGACAGACAGAATTGTTACTGAGTGCCAGAGAATTGTTACTCAGGGACAGACAGAATTGTTACTGAGTGCCAGAGAATTGTTACTCGCACAGACACAAAATTGTTACTTGCACAGACACAGAATTGTTACTCGCACAGACACAGAATTGTTACTCAGGGCCACAGAATTCATACTCAGGGACAGACAGAATTGTTACTGAGTGCCAGAGAATTGTTACTCAGGGACAGACAGAATTGTTACTGAGTGCCAGAGAATTGTTACTCAGGGACAGACAGAATTGTTACTGAGTGCCAGAGAATTGTTACTCGCACAGACACAAAATTGTTACTTGCACAGACACAGAATTGTTACTCGCACAGACACAGAATTGTTACTCAGGGCCACAGAATTCATACTCAGGGATAGACAGAATTGTTACTGAGTGCCAGAGAATTGTTACTCAGGGACAGACAGAATTGTTACTGAGTGCCAGAGAATTGTTACTCAGGGACAGACAGAATTGTTACTGAGTGCCAGAGAATTGTTACTCGCACAGACACAAAATTGTTACTTGCACAGACACAGAATTGTTACTCGCACAGACACAGAATTGTTACTCAGGGCCACAGAATTCATACTCAGGGACAGACAGAATTGTTACTGAGTGCCAGAGAATTGTTACTCAGGGACAGACAGAATTGTTACTGAGTGCCAGAGAATTGTTACTCGCACAGACACAAAATTGTTACTTGCACAGACACAGAATTGTTACTCGCACAGACACAGAATTGTTACTCAGGGCCACAGAATTCATACTCAGGGACAGACAGAATTGTTACTGAGTGCCAGAGAATTGTTACTCAGGGACACCTAATCGTTGAATTAAATAGTATGTCAGACAACATGCAGAGGAGTGGCAGAGGAGGCAATGTTTTAGGAGCGAGCAGACGTGGCAGCAGAGGAAGGGGTCGAGGCAGCAGTATTCGCAGCCAGAGGCCAGTGCTCCCGGTGTCATCCAGCGGTCGTGTCTCCACCGACAACCCTGCCGTCATTGATTGGTTGGCTCGGTCGTCTTCCTCTTCCCAGGTCACCTCTGACACCTACAGCCAACGGTCGGTGGGTACGTCAGACACAACCGTTAGTTGGCATGGCCCGGGACCAAGCCCACTGAAATCACGTGTCCTCTACCTGCCCCTGTCCTTTGCTGTTCCCTCACCAAGCGAAGTATCGCATGCTGTGGGCTCAGCCCCACTGTACAGTGAGGAAGAGCTAACAGAGGGCGGTCAGGAACGGGGGGAGACATCGGCCTTTTCAGCAGCCAAGCGAACAAGTACTGGCGAGGAGAGTGGCTCGGTAGCCGGTCTAGAGACAGGTCTGTCTCCTGACCCAGACGCAGCCGAGGGGGCTAGTAGTGAGGCGGAGACCCTACTTGATGATGAGGAGGTTGATCGCACTTGGCAGCCTCGTCGTCATCAGGCAATTTCTTCCGCATCATCAGGAGAAGAGGGTGGCAGCTTGGCAGCGAGCAAAACAGTCGGTGGGTTGCCCAGGAGACAGCAGCAGGGTCGCATCAGTGTCAGTGGAGCCAAACGTCCACGGAGTAGAGCACCAGCTCCACTGCAGCCTACCACCACGGCCAGTAGTGGTGCCGTTGCGCACGGAGGAAGTAGCAGTCAGCCAGTGAAGAGTAGCGGGGGCAAAGTTTCCTACTCGGTGGTGTGGCAATTTTTCCTCAAGCCGCCCGAGGAAGTAAACGTAGCCGTATGTCGACTATGTGGCCAGAAATGCAAGCGTGGCCAGGGGGCCCATGTTGGGACTACAGCGTTGCGTCAGCATATGCAGCGTCACCATTCGGTGGCCTGGGAAAACCGTGATAAACATACGGCGGTTCTGCCTGCCCCAGCCCCCGCTCCATCACCCGCTCCGTTACTTGCTCCGTCACCCGACGTCGTCAATCGCCCTCTATCAGCCAGTCAAGGCTCCAACACCTCTGCTGAGGGGAGTTGTCGCTCATTGGCATCTTCCGCTCGTTCAGATGCTCCTTCTCCTGCTACTCCTCTTCTCGGATTCCGTCAACAGTCTTTCTTGGAATCCGTATCCAAGAGACAACAGTTTGCGAGCACGCACCCGACGGTGCAAAAGCTGAACGTCCTCCTGTCCAAGTTGCTGGTGCTGCAGTCCCTCCCTTTCCAACTGGTGGACTCAGCACCTTTCCGAGAAATGATGGCTTGTGCCGCGCCGCGGTGGAGAGTGCCAAGCCGTCATTTCTTTGCCCAAAAGGCAGTGCCAGCCCTGCATTCACATGTAGAAGAGATGGTGGGCCAGTCTTTGAGCATGTCGGTCTCTGCCAAAGTGCACGGCAGCGCCGACGTGTGGAGCTGTAACTACGGTCAGGGACAGTACATGTCATTTACGGCCCACTGGGTGAACGTGGTGCCGGCACAGCCGCACCAGCAACTTGGACAGGTCACGACGCTTTTGCCTCCACGTTTGCACGTCCTTGGTCCAGCAAGCATGTCCGCCTCTACCACCTCTTTTTCCGCCGTGTCCTCAGCCGCCACCCCCGTGCCAAGTCCCATTACCCGACCGGCATATCACATGTGCAGGGCGCAACGGTGTCACGCTGTGCTGCACCTGGTATGCCTTGGCGAACGTAGTCACACAGGGGAGGAACTGCTGAGTGTAATGAACAGAGAAATCGACAGATGGCTGTCTCCGCGCAAACTAAAAATCGGAACCATGTTGACTGACAACGGAAAGAACATGGTGTCTGCTCTGCGTCAAGGAAGGTTGTGCCATGCGCCATGCATGGCTCACGTGTTCAATCTGGTTGTCAAGCGGTTCCTAAAATCCACCATCCCACTGCAAGACATCCTTAAAATGTCACGTAAACTGTGCATGCATTTCAGCCATTCCTACACCGCAAAGAACACCCTCATTGAGCTGCAGCGGCAGAACGGAATTCCACAGCATCGCCTGATCTGCGACGTTGCAACAAGGTGGAATTCAACCCTACACATGTTAGACCGCCTTTACGAGCAGCGAAAGGCCATCACCGATTTCCTGATGTTACAAGCGGATAAAGGTACTCCCCTGTGTAACTTAGATGTCAGCCATTGGCAGCTCATGCGTGACACCTGCCGCTTGCTCAGGCCCTTTGAGGAGGCCACGCTATTCGTGAGTCGGCAGGACTATGGGATGAACGACGTCATTCCTCTGTTGCACGTCCTGGAACAAATGCTGTTAACAATGGCTGGTCAGGGTGCGGTAGACGTGGCGCACAGATCTCAACGCCACATGACCCCTGTGGGGGCAGGACAGGAAGAAGAGGAGGAGGTAGAGGAGGACATTTGTGCTCAGGAATTATTGAGTGAAATGGGTGGTTTTTCCACTCAGCGGACAGGAGTGGAGGAGCAGGAGCATCTGGTAGAGGAGGAGGAGGAGGAGACAGAGGACCCAGACGCACCGTGGCAGTATGCTGTGGAGATGGAGGCAGGGAGTCCCTCGCATTCCTTGGCACAAATGGCCCATAGCATGCTCGGTTGCTTGCGTAGCGACAGCCGAATAATAACCATCAGACAGAGGGATGACTTTTGGCTGTCCACCTTGTTGGACCCTCGCTACCGGTCCAAAATGGTGGCCTTTTTCACACCTGCTGAGAGGGAGGCCAAAATTACGTACTATAAAAACCACCTATGTAGTCAGTTGGTCTCTGCCTTTGTGCGCCAACGTCCATCCTCAGACACTGTGGGCCCTGTGCGCTCGCGTTCCGCTGGCATGGCAGCAGGGGAGGGGTGGGGTGGTAGGAGCAGTGGCAGCTCCACCAGCAGTGGCTGCCTCAGTCTGCAGTCGATGATGAGTAGCTTTCTTCACCAGCGCAGTGAGGAAACTACTAACCAGCCGCAGCAGCAGCAGCAGCATCAGGTGGACCTGGAGCAGGACCTCAAACAACAGGCTTGGGCCTACTTGGACAGCACCCTGCCAACCGAGGTAGACAATCCCCTTGACTACTGGGCAACGAAACTTGACCTTTGGCCCCAACTAGCTGAATTTGCCCTTGAAAGGCTGTCATGCCCGGCCAGTAGCGTGGCATCGGAGCGCGTGTTTAGTGCGGCAGGAGGTATTGTAACTCCGCGGAGGACACGACTGTCCACCCAAAGTGTGGAGAGACTCACGTTTGTGAAAATGAATCAGGCGTGGATTAGTCTGGATTTCAAACCACCAGTTCCTGACACAACTGACTAAATCCGCCATGAATCATGCCTCAAACATGTGCCACTTTCAGGTCTCCTCACACTGCTGGTGTGTTTAATTTTTTGACATAGGGTGCTGGCAGATTACGGGCCTCCTATAGCTGCTGCCAGGCCCCTAATCTGCCATGGGCCCCTATATACCGCCTCCTCATGCTGCTGCCAAGTCTAGAGTCTCTCATGGGTCCCTGTACGGCCTCCCATTGCTGCTGTCTCCATCGCCACACTCTGCTGCCATGTGCCACTTTCAGGTCTCTTCACACTGCTGGTGTGTTAAATTTTTTGACATAGGGTGCAGGCAGATTACGGGCCTCACATAGCTGCTGCCAGGCCCCTAATCTGCCATGGGCCCCTATATACCGCCTCCTCATGCTGCTGCCAAGTCCAGAGTCTGTCATGGGTCCCTGTACGGCCTCCCATTGCTGCTGTCTCCATCGCCACACTCTGCTGCCATGTGCCACTTTCAGGTCTCTTCACACTGCTGGTGTGTTAAATTTTTTGACATAGGGTGCAGGCAGATTACGGGCCTCACATAGCTGCTGCCAGGCCCCTAATCTGCCATGGGCCCCTATATACCGCCTCCTCATGCTGCTGCCAAGTCTAGAGTCTCTCATGGGTCCCTGTACGGCCTCCCATTGCTGCTGTCTCCATCGCCACACTCTGCTGCCATGTGCCACTTTCAGGTCTCCTCACACTGCTGGTGTGTAGAATTTTTTGACATAGGGTGCTGGCAGATTATGGGCCTCCTATAGCTGCTGCCAGGCCCCTAATCTGCCATAGGCCCCTATATACCGCCTCCTCATGCTGCTGCCAGGTCCAGAGTCTCTCATGGGTCCCTGTACGGCCTCCCATTGCTGCTGTCTCCATCGCCACACTCTGCCATGTGCCACTTTCAGGTCTCCTCACACACTGCTGGTGTGTAGAATTTTTTGACATAGGGTGCTGGCAGATTATGGGCCTCCTATAGCTGCTGCCAGGCCCCTAATCTGCCATAGGCCCCTATATACCGCTTCCTCATGCTGCTGCCAGGTCCAGAGTCTCTCATGGGTCCCTGTACGGCCTCCCATTGCTGCTGTCTCCATCGCCACACTCTGCCATGTGCCACTTTCAGGTCTCCTCACACACTGCTGGTGTGTTAAATTTTTTGACATAGGGTGCAGGCAGATTACGGGCCTCACATAGCTGCTGCCAGGCCCCTAATCTGCCATGGGCCCCTATATACCGCCTCCTCATGCTGCTGCCAAGTCTAGAGTCTCTCATGGGTCCCTGTACGGCCTCCCATTGCTGCTGTCTCCATCGCCACACTCTGCTGCCATGTGCCACTTTCAGGTCTCTTCACACTGCTGGTGTGTTAAATTTTTTGACATAGGGTGCAGGCAGATTACGGGCCTCACATAGCTGCTGCCAGGCCCCTAATCTGCCATGGGCCCCTATATACCGCCTCCTCATGCTGCTGCCAAGTCTAGAGTCTCTCATGGGTCCCTGTACGGCCTCCCATTGCTGCTGTCTCCATCGCCACACTCTGCTGCCATGTGCCACTTTCAGGTCTCTTCACACTGCTGGTGTGTTAAATTTTTTGACATAGGGTGCAGGCAGATTACGGGCCTCACATAGCTGCTGCCAGGCCCCTAATCTGCCATGGGCCCCTATATACCGCCTCCTCATGCTGCTGCCAAGTCCAGAGTCTGTCATGGGTCCCTGTATGGCCTCCCATTGCTGCTGTCTCCATCGCCACACTCTGCTGCCATGTGCCACTTTCAGGTCTCTTCACACTGCTGGTGTGTTAAATTTTTTGACATAGGGTGCAGGCAGATTACGGGCCTCACATAGCTGCTGCCAGGCCCCTAATCTGCCATGGGCCCCTATATACCGCCTCCTCATGCTGCTGCCAAGTCTAGAGTCTGTCATGGGTCCCTGTACGGCCTCCCATTGCTGCTGTCTCCATCGCCACACTCTGCTGCCATGTGCCACTTTCAGGTCTCCTCACACTGCTGGTGTGTAGAATTTTTTGACATAGGGTGCTGGCAGATTATGGGCCTCCTATAGCTGCTGCCAGGCCCCTAATCTGCCATAGGCCCCTATATACCGCCTCCTCATGCTGCTGCCAGGTCCAGAGTCTCTCATGGGTCCCTGTACGGCCTCCCATTGCTGCTGTCTCCATCGCCACACTCTGCCATGTGCCACTTTCAGGTCTCCTCACACACTGCTGGTGTGTAGAATTTTTTGACATAGGGTGCTGGCAGATTATGGGCCTCCTATAGCTGCTGCCAGGCCCCTAATCTGCCATAGGCCCCTATATACCGCTTCCTCATGCTGCTGCCAGGTCCAGAGTCTCTCATGGGTCCCTGTACGGCCTCCCATTGCTGCTGTCTCCATCGCCACACTCTGCCATGTGCCACTTTCAGGTCTCCTCACACACTGCTGGTGTGTTAAATTTTTTGACATAGGGTGCAGGCAGATTACGGGCCTCACATAGCTGCTGCCAGGCCCCTAATCTGCCATGGGCCCCTATATACCGCCTCCTCATGCTGCTGCCAAGTCTAGAGTCTGTCATGGGTCCCTGTACGGCCTCCCATTGCTGCTGTCTCCATCGCCACACTCTGCTGCCATGTGCCACTTTCAGGTCTCTTCACACTGCTGGTGTGTTAAATTTTTTGACATAGGGTGCAGGCAGATTACGGGCCTCACATAGCTGCTGCCAGGCCCCTAATCTGCCATGGGCCCCTATATACCGCCTCCTCATGCTGCTGCCAAGTCCAGAGTCTGTCATGGGTTCCTGTATGGCCTCCCATTGCTGCTGTCTCCATCGCCACACTCTGCTGCCATGTGCCACTTTCAGGTCTCTTCACACTGCTGGTGTGTTAAATTTTTTGACATAGGGTGCAGGCAGATTACGGGCCTCACATAGCTGCTGCCAGGCCCCTAATCTGCCATGGGCCCCTATATACCGCCTCCTCATGCTGCTGCCAAGTCTAGAGTCTCTCATGGGTCCCTGTACGGCCTCCCATTGCTGCTGTCTCCATCGCCACACTCTGCTGCCATGTGCCACTTTCAGGTCTCTTCACACTGCTGGTGTGTTAAATTTTTTGACATAGGGTGCAGGCAGATTACGGGCCTCACATAGCTGCTGCCAGACATGTAATCTGCCATGGGCCCCCGTACCGACTCCTCATGCTGTGACGTTGCAACAAGGTGTAATTCAACCCTACATATGTTAGACCGCCTTTACGAACAGCTAAAGGCCATCACAGATTTCCTGATGTTAAAAGCGGATAAAGGTACTCCCTGTGTAACTTAGATGTCAGCCATTGGCAGCTCATGTGTGACACCTGCGCTTGCTCAGGCCCTTTGAGGAGGCCACGCTATTCGTGAGTCGGCAGGACTATGGGATGAATGAGGTCAAATCGGCCATGGGCCCCCGTACCGCCTGTTCACGCTGATGCTGGTCCCACAGTGTGACCTGGGTCCCTGTACGGCCTTCCATTGCTTCCACTCTGCCATGTGCCACTTTGAAATCTCCTCACACTCCTGCGGTTGTCCATTTTGTCATAGGTTGCTGGCAGATTACAGGCCTTCCATAGGTGCCACCAAGCCCCATATCGGCCATGGGCCCCCGTACCGCCTGGTCACGCTGCTGCTGGGCCCATAGTGTGACCTGGGTCCCTGTACCGCCTCCCATTGCTCCCACTCTGCCATGTGCCACTTTCAGGTCTCCTCACGCTCCTGCTGGTTTCCATTTTGTCATAGGTTGCTGTATGGCCTCCCATTGCTGCTGCCTCCACCGCCACACTGTGGCTCCAAACACTGGTTTTGGCCCCGTGACTGGCCAAAGGAGTGAAGTGTGCAGTGATTCTAAGATCGACGGCACTCATCTGCATGTCATACTGACAGACAGTATTATTTCTCTTCCCCAGCAGACTCCAAGGGCATTTAAATTAAAGGTACAGTGTTCTGCACTAATATTAAGTCTCTCTGAAGCCTAGAAACACCCTTTTTTAAGTTAAATTCACAGCGAATTTATTCGACTCGAATCGAATATTGTCCACGAATTCGCCGAATCAGTCGAATCGAATTTTTCATTTCTTCGCTCATCTCTAGCGGTGGGCATATAGTACAAGTTTTTCAGGATGTTCCTTTTCTCTAATAGACCTAGTTTGACCAATGATAATTTTAAAACATAAGTCACCAACATAGGATAGTTATCACTAAATGGTGGAGTCATTGTCCAATCTGGACCACAGTGGTCACCACTTAGAAGCCCATTCTTTCCACCACCCTCCTCCATTGTCAGAGCAGAGGCTGGGATGCTCAGCAGCACTGAATGGAGGGTGGGAGCGGTAGCTGCCTAAGTTAACTTTTCAAGTTCACCGGCAGTTGATTGGTTGCAAGGATGCAGGGTGGTCTTAGCAACCAATCACCAGCTTGTTAATATGAAGAGTTAGTTCCAGCAGGTCCTGCTCCTGCCCTTCATCCAGTGCTGCTGTGCCTCCCACACTGTACTCTACTGTGTGCCCCTGTGAGGCAGGAGAGTGAAGGGGCTAGGACTCGGCTGTGATGGAAGGGGGGTGATGTGAAGGAGGCAAAGGAGGACACTGATGTGGGGTTGGGGTTAAAGGGGGCAAAAGTGGATACTGATGTGGGGGTGAAGGGGGGCAGAGGAGGACACTACTGGGGGGTGATATGAATGGGGGCAGAGGGCGCTTCCATTGGTGGGGCATTGAGGTAAAACATGCAATTCAGACCTTGGCTGTAAGAAAATGTTTCTGACCAGATCTCCGTGAATTACAATTCAATACCCCTGGAATAGAAGAAAAAAAATGTATTCTGTATTTTTTCTCCAGGTATATTGACAGTAATATTTCATTTCTGCTACAAAGCATGGCCAGGTTATTCACAAATTAAATACATATTTAATTATTGTGTATTATTATTTTTATTAGTAATAGTAGTGGTAGTTGTAGTAGCAGCAGTATATATTATATTTAATGTAACACTGCAGGGGAAAAAACAAGACAAAATAAATGAAAAAGTTAACATATGAACGGAAAGATAGATAAATAAATACAATCAACAAAAAAAGCTACAGGAAAAAGGAGAGGAAGAAGTTGATTAAGGGCTGATACCACCACCTTACTGGCATACATTTTTATGCTGGAGCTTACTTTCCTTAGCAAAACACACTTCAAAGTGAAGTGATCATTTGCAGGAAAAAAACAAAACAGGGCGCACTCTCCTCGTGCATTAACGCAAAAACCATACATTTATTAAAAAGATGCAAAAACATACACACAAGCCATAAAGATCATAAAAACAGAGACAAGAAGTCAAAGGTGTCAATCGTGGACAGCTAGTGTCCTCGGATAAAGTGCTAACGTATTTCGGGAGTCGAACTCTCTTCCTCAGAGAAATAGATGATGCTTCATCTATTGCTCTGAGGAAGGGAGTTCGACTCCCGAAACACGTTAGCACTTTATCCGAGGACAAATGCTGTCCACGATTGAAACCTTTAACTTCTTGTCTCTATTTTTATGACCTTTATGGCTTGTATGTTTTTGCATCTTTTTAATAAATGTATGGTTTTTGCGTTAATGCACGAGGAGAGTGTGCCCTGTTTTGTTTTTTTCTGCTAGTATCAAGATTCCCCAATCTATCAAGGGTGGCACCTCAGCCAGTGCACTATTCCATTTTGAGTGCAGCAAGAGAGATTTGAGCGCTGGTTTCTGGTTACTGTTAAAGTGGTCATTTGTATACTGTATCCTGTGAACACGTATCCATGCACATCACAGATGCATTGTAAATATAGTAAGAATACAAACTGTTTGTCTTCTCACTATTGGTGCATTGGAATATGCAGATACATTAGGCTCAATGCCTATACAATATATACTGTACTATGGCGGTGACTGTATATTCTTAAAATGTTTGTCTAATGGACATTATGTAAAAATGGTGCATGGAATAAATATATACTGTGTGTGTATATATATATATATATATATATATATATACATTTATGTTCTTTGAACTTCTTGTATTTGTCATGTTTATGTCATCCCTGCCACAGAAATAATGGTAAGAAAGGACAATACAATTTATTTCTGTTATTGGTTGGACAAGATAACAGATTTCACAATCCTTCAGCCTCAACACTATGAGCATCATTTGGACAGGACCATTTTTTAGTTGTCTGCATCTTTTCCTTCTGACCATTGATTTTCTCATTCAGACAGATGAACGATAGCCATGATCCACTAGGAGATGAATCGTTACAGATAAAAACACATTAGAGCTCACTACATTTTTTTAAACGTGCCCTGCAAAATATTGACACAGATTCTAGAAGATATTAGCCAATGCTTAAGTGTCCTGAATCTCTTGGAGTAAAATAATTTCTCTCCAGTCATTTGCTCTTTTCTGTATGTGTAAGCCTAATACATTTTCATTTGCTGCGATAAAACATATTCAGACTTGTGGGCAAATGACTGAATTTATAGGAACAGTGATATGTATGAATACAGTGATATTATACAGTGTATTTAACATTTCAAATAACCAAGATATTTGAAATAGCACCTGAAAAACAGGGGTAATCTCAGTTTTCATGATCATAACATGGCAATATACCCATTTTTTAATCTATTTGACCAGTATTAATTCAAATTATGCACTTTAATAGCTGGTGATTTTAAATGTATAAAGGGAATATATTGTGTGCTGTAAATATTATCTAAATATTTAAATTTGAATAACTGATTAGCAAATTTAGCATTGAACAGCTGATTGGCAAATTATAGTCACAGCTGAAGAAGTGTAAAAAATGACTCATGCTGAAATGCATAATAGAAGAAAAAAGTAAACTTTATGAAAGCAAAAGACCTGCATAAGCACCTTCCTAGTAAACTAAAAATCACAATACCCCTTGCCAACTCTTAATATTACAAACCTAATAAAAACATCAATACGTAACAATAACAACTGAATGCACTGAACAGCCAATGTGGAAGGAAATTCCTACCAGGGTTCCTTCATCCTTTTCCCTATTCCAACCCTCTCTACACTCTTCATTAATCTACATCTCCTTTACCACTTTGACCCCAGAAACCCCATGTGATAAATTGTTATTATATTATTATATAATTAATTCATTTTTTAATATATACATATTATTTTTTTTTATTAATTTCACTGAGCCTGGGGAAGTGGGTTGTCTGGGTCCAACAAAACACATCATGTAATGACCAATGAAATCACCCCTTGCTACTGTCATCCAAAATTTTGAAACAATCTGTCTTGAATATAACAAAGGATACAAGCTATTTATAGTAGTGTGGGAAGATCAATGAAATATTCTTCTATCGTGGAGTATATTGTGAATTCACCAATGAGCTGTGTTTGACTAGAATGTGATGTATTTTTAATATTTCAGTAGAACTTGAATAAATTTCTGAAATTTTAACAGTGGTGAATATTGTATATATATGTGGGCACTCTCAAAGTCCAATACATAGTCAAAGACATATGTAGTCAATTTTTTTCTTTTTGTAATTTAAGGTATGTTGGTGCTCATCTGTGCTATTCTCATAGTACATACTTACATGATTCATTGAAAGAGAAAAATACACTCATGCTTCTTCACCTTTGCACTGCATGGCTCTGTAGAGCATCACCCATCACATGGGTCAAATACTGAATTAATATTCTTTAGAAAATCAGACATTTTGTGCAGTTTGTAATCTGATAGTGCCACCATTGATTTTGAAATTCAATCAACCAAGCAAACCAACAAACCATGGTTGGGAATCTTCTTTTCTCTCCAGGTCACAGCTCATGCTCATCTCTATTTCAATTATATTTCTCGCATGATTCTCCCATCATTGAGTAGAAATTCGTAAATTTTTCAAAAAATTTCCAACATGCCTGATCTCTCAAATTCAATGGCCGCACGAAAATTGGTCGATGCTGCAGCCCACTAATGGTGCGAAATTCAAAAGAAAATTCTTAGTTACGATTTTCGAAAGAAAATTTTTTTGGAATTTAACCCATATATGGCCTGCATTAGAAACAGACAGGTTTAAATGGAGAAGTTGCTGCTGTGCTCTCTCTTTAGAAAACCAATGTTATGGGTGCACATTGTATTATATGTATATTTGTAAAATAAACATTAAATATAAAAAAAACAAACACATATAATACATCGATAACATAGAAGCTTACAAATGTGTACATTTCGTAAAACCATTATAGTTTTTGTTATAACATTTACACTGCCCAAACATTCTTTTTTTTTTTGTCCTCAAATCAGAAGAAAATCTTGAGAAGAGGTCCGAAAATAAAACAAAGTCTTTATGCGACACTGCTTCCATGTTTTCTAATTTCCTTGATTACGCTGGATATGCAATTATTCAGAAATAATAGACTGGCTGTGTGATGATACAGAAATAATATGCATGTTTAATATAACAAAGTAGCTGATAAAGAAATAGAATACCGCAGAAACAGACCACACTCCGGTATGGGATATCTGGTAGAATGCTTGTAACATTTATATTGCCTGTGTGCAATAAAATCAGTTTGATCACTGGGTGAATCTGTGAATTGTGTTTTTTTACTCCCCTAAGTATGCAGGTTAAGATTTGTCCAATCTTCAAAGACTTAAGGGGCCACTTCCTAAAACAGGAGCTCACAGAATCTGGTGCAGCTGTGACAGTGTCCGATTAGCTTCTAAAGCCCCGTACACACAATGAGAATATCAGACGAATGATCGTCTGTTTTTTTTTGCATGCTAGTCTCTATATCAAAAATAAAGAGGTTATTAAAGTTACGAAAATTCTCATCAACAGAATAAAAATTTGGAATTGTATATTGTATCGTATTTATGGAGGAAAACTGTACTGATTAAATGAAAATCGAACGATCTGGTATCATACGATAAAAGTTTTTCGTGCTTGTCCCTACTATTAATAATTAGATGAAAGCTGATCAGATTATTGTATGATCGATTTGAAAGCGGTATTTTTTATTTGATTTTCTGATCGTGTGTACTAGGCTTTACTTGTTCAATTAAGCCTCAACAATAAATCCTGGAAGCTGATTGGTTTCTTGGCAGAATTGCACCAGATTATTTGAGCTCAAGTTTTAGTAAATAATGACACAGTTCCTAATTCCTGACTGATCAGGCAGATCTTCAAGCAGGAGAAAAAAAAAAAGATGAATCAGCTGTTCTCCTGACTTGGTCATTGCTCATTATTAGAACTGTGATGATGAGAAAGACCTCTCTACAGGGGCGGACTTACCATTTGGAAACTCTGGCACTGCCCGAGGGCCCGGGGTCAGTAGGGGGCCCCATGAGATTCCCCTGGTACCTTTTTCATAGGCTTTTTTGAGTTTGGGCAAAGACACAGGGGCCCCATGATCCCCTATTGCCCGGGGGCCCCAAGAGTTGTCAGTCCGCCCCTGCTCTCTTGGCCTCCAAGACTCTGCTCTCTCCTGGTTCTCCTCCTATCTATCGCAATACTCCTTAAGCGTTACCTATAACTGTCTCCTCCTCTCCACTTCCTCTTTCTGTATGGGTCCCTCAAGATTCTGTCCTTGGACCCCTTCTCTTCTTCATCTACACCTCCTCCCTTGGTCACTTGATAAACTCCCATTGCTTTAAGTACCATCTCTATGCTGATGACACACAAATCTATCTTTCTACTCCTCACTAGAGATGAGCGAAGTATTCAAAAATTCGATTCGACTGATTCGGCGAATTCGTGGAAAAATTTCGATTCGAGTCGAATATATTCGCTGTGAATTTAACTTATAAAAGGGTGTTTCTAGGCTTCAGAGAGCCTTTATATTAGTGCAGAACACTGTACCTTTAATTTAAATGCCCTTGGAGTCTGCTGGGGAAGAGAAATAATACTGTCAGTCAGTATGACATGCAGATGAGTGCCGTCGATCTTAGAATCACCGCACACTTCACTCATTTGGGCAGTCACGGGGCCAAAACCAGAGTGTGGAGCCACAGTGTGGCGGTGGAGGCAGCAGCAATGGGAGGCCATACAGCACCCTATGACAAAAATGGAAACCACCAGCAGTGTGAGGAGACCTGAAAGTGGCACATGGCAGAGTGTGGCGATAGAGACAGCAGCAATGGGAGGCCGTACAGGGACCCATGACACACTCTGGACCTGGCAGCAGCATGAGGAGGCGGTACAGGGGCCCATGACAGATTACGGGCCTGGCAGCAGCATGAGGAGTCGGTACGGGGGCCCATGGCAGATTACGGGCCTGGCAGCAGCAATGGGAGGCCGTACAGGGACCCATGACACACTCTGGACCTGGCAGCAGCATGGGGAGGCGGTACAGGGGCCCATGACAGATTACGGGCCTGGCAGCAGCATGAGGAGTCGGTACGGGGGCCCATGACACACTCTGGACCTGGCAGCAGCATGAGGAGGCGGTACAGGGGCGCATGACAGATTACGAGCCTGGCAGCAGCAACTTGGACAGGAGGACGTTCAGCTTCTGCACCGTCGGGTGCGTGCTCGCAAACTGTTGTCTCTTGGAAACGGATTCCAAGAAAGACTGCTGACGGAATCCGTGAAGAGGAGTAGCAGGAGAAGGAGCATCTGACGAGAGGAATATGCCAACAAGCGACAACAGGGGCCCATGACAGATTACGGGCCTGGCAGCAGCATGAGGAGTCGGTACGGGGGCCCATGGCAGATTAGGGGCCTGGCAGCAGCTATGGGAGGCCCGTAATCTGCCAGCACCCTATGACAAAAAATGGAACCCACCAGCAGTGTGAGGAGACCTGAAAGTGGCACATGGCAGAGTGTGGCGATGGAGACAGCAGCAATGGGAGGCCGTACAGGGACCCATGAGAGACTCTGGACCTGGCAGCAGCATGAGGAGGCGGTATAGGGGCCCATGGCAGATTAGGGGCCTGGCAGCAGCTATGGGAGGCCCGTAATCTGCCAGCACCCTATGACAAAAAATGGAACACACCAGCAGTGTGAGGAGACCTGAAAGTGGCACATGGCAGAGTGTGGCGATGGAGACAGCAGCAATGGGAGGCCGTACAGGGACCCATGAGAGACTCTGGACCTGGCAGCAGCATGAGGAGGCGGTATAGGGACCCATGGCAGATTAGGGGCCTGGCAGCAGCTATGGGAGGCCCGTAATCTGCCAGCACCCTATGACAAAAAATGGAACACACCAGCAGTGTGAGGAGACCTGAAAGTGGCACATGGCAGAGTGTGGCGATGGAGACAGCAGCAATGGGAGGCCGTACAGGGACCCATGAGAGACTCTGGACTTGGCAGCAGCATGAGGAGGCGGTATAGGGGCCCATGGCAGATTAGGGGCCTGGCAGCAGCTATGGGAGGCCCGTAATCTGCCAGCACCCTATGAAAAAAATGGAACACACCAGCAGTGTGAGGAGACCTGAAAGTGGCACATGTTTGGGGCATGATTCATGGCGGATTTAGTCAGTTGTGTCAGGAACTGGTGGTTTGAAATCCAGACTAATCCACGCTTGATTCATTTTCACAAACGTGAGTCTCTCCACACTTTGGGTGGACAGTCGTGTCCTCTGCGGAGTTGCAATACCTCCTGCCGCACTAAACACGCGCTCCGATGCCACGCTACTGGCCGGGCATGACAGCTTTTCAAGGGCAAATTCAGCTAGTTGGGGCCAAAGGTCAAGTTTCGTTGCCCAGTAGTCAAGGGGATTGTCTACCTCGGTTGGCAGGGTGCTGTCCAAGTAGGCCTAAGCCTGTTGTTTGAGGTCCTGCTCCAGGTCCACCTGATGCTGCTGCTGCTGGTTAGTAGTTTCCTCACTGCGCTGGTGAAGAAAGCTACTCATCATCGACTGCAGACTGAGGCAGCCGCTGCTGGTGGAGCTGCCACTGCTCCTACCACCCCACCCCTCCCCTGCTGCCATGGCAGCGGAACGCGAGCGCACAGGGCCCACAGTGTCTGAGGATGGACGTTGGCGCAGACAGGCAGAGACCAGCTGACTACATAGGTGGTTTTTATAGTACGTTATTTTGGCCTCCCTCTCAGCAGGTGTGAAAAAGGCCACCATTTTTGAACGGTAGCGAGGGTCCAACAAGGTGGACAGCCAAAAGTCATCCCTCTGTCTGATGGTTATTATTCGGCTGTCGCTACGCAAGCAAGCGAGCATGCTATGGGCCATTTGTGCCAAGGAATGCGAGAGACTCCCTGCCTCCATCTCCACAGCATACTGCCACGGTGCGTCTGGGTCCTCTGTCTCCTCTTCCTCCTCCTCTACCAGATGCTCCTGCTCCTCCACTCCTGTCCGCTGAGTGGAAAAACCACCCATTTCACTCAATAATTCCTGAGCACCAATGTCCTCCTCTACCTCCTCCTCTTCTTCCTGTCCTGCCCCCACAGGGGTCATGTGGCGTTGAGATCTGTGCGCCACGTCTACCACACCCTGACCAGCCATTGTTAACAGCATTTGTTCCAGGACGTGCAACAGAGGAATGACGTCGTTCATACCATAGTCCTGCCGACTCACGAATAGCGTGGCCTCCTCAAAGGGCCTGAGCAAGCGCAGGTGTCACGCATGAGCTGCCAATGGCTGACATCTAAGTTACACAGGGAGTACCTTTATCCGCTTTTAACATCAGAAAATCTGTGATGGCCTTTTGCTGTTCGTAAAGGCGGTCTAACATATGTAGGGTTGAATTCCACCTTGTTGCAACGTCACAGCATGAGGAGTCGGTATAGGGACCCATGGCAGATTAGGGGCCTGGCAGCAGCTATGGGAGGCCCGTAATCTGCCAGCACCCTATGTCAAAAAATTCAACACACCAGCAGTGTGAGGAGACCTGAAAGTGGCACATGGCAGAGTGTGGCGATGGAGACAGCAGCAATGGGAGGCCGTACAGGGACCCATGAGAGACTCTGGACCTGGCAGCAGCATGAGGAGGCGGTATATAGGGGCCTATGGCAGATTAGGGGCCTGGCAGCAGCTATAGGAGGCCCGTAATCTGCCAGCACCCTATGTCAAAAAATTCAACACACCAGCAGTGTGAGGAGACCTGAAAGTGGCACATGGCAGAGTGTGGCGATGGAGACAGCAGCAATGGGAGGCCGTACAGGGACCCATGACAGACTCTGGACTTGGCAGCAGCATGAGGAGGCGGTATATAGGGGCCCATGGCAGATTAGGGGCCTGGCAGCAGCTATAGGAGGCCCGTAATCTGCCAGCACCCTATGTCAAAAAATTCAACACACCAGCAGTGTGAGGAGACCTGAAAGTGGCACATGGCAGAGTGTGGCGATGGAGACAGCAGCAATGGGAGGCCGTACAGGGACCCATGAGAGACTCTGGACCTGGCAGCAGCATGAGGAGGCGGTATATAGGGGCCTATGGCAGATTAGGGGCCTGGCAGCAGCTATAGGAGGCCCGTAATCTGCCAGCACCCTATGTCAAAAAATTCAACACACCAGCAGTGTGAGGAGACCTGAAAGTGGCACATGGCAGAGTGTGGCGATGGAGACAGCAGCAATGGGAGGCCGTACAGGGACCCATGACAGACTCTGGACTTGGCAGCAGCATGAGGAGGCGGTATATAGGGGCCCATGGCAGATTAGGGGCCTGGCAGCAGCTATAGGAGGCCCGTAATCTGCCAGCACCCTATGTCAAAAAATTCAACACACCAGCAGTGTGAGGAGACCTGAAAGTGGCACTTGGCAGAGTGTGGCGATGGAGACAGCAGCAATGGGAGGCCGTACAGGGACCCATGACAGACTCTGGACTTGGCAGCAGCATGAGGAGGCGGTATATAGGGGCCTATGGCATTCTCCGGACGTCCGGCGAGAAGGACGTGCGTCGGCGAGCTCCTGCTCCCCTGGCCCCAATCCGCTGCCATCTGGGCAGCAGCGGACCCTAACGGGGGCCCCACGATCCTTCGGTCCCTGCTCATCAGCCAGGTAAGGCCACTGCACCTTTTCCCCGGACCTCCGGGACTTGCGGCCTACCCGGCACCCGAAGCCGCGGCCTCGATTTTTGGCGCGGCCGACCCGGATCGCCGGGCATCAGCCCAGGCCACCGCTGCTCTGTTCCCCGGTCCCCGCCGATCAGCCAGCCTCCCCAGGGCCCCCCTCACTGGCCCTGGGTCCATCCCGACCACCGGGTACCAGCTCGCCCGGAGCAGCCACGTGCTCGTCAGCTCCGGCGCCCCCGCGCCCGATCCGCTGCCATCCGGGCCCCTGAGCCTGCTGCCGATGTCCCCACCAACACCCTGAAGGGGACACAGACACTCCGTCCCTCCAGCGGAGCTCCGGCGGTCCGAAGCGGCTTGAGGCCTACCACGGCACCCGAAGCCGCGGTGTTTCCTGCCGGCCGTGGCTGGAATCGCAGCGGGACGCCTCCGCTCCTCCGGGGACGCTACCACCACCAGCACCAACGGTCCTCCTAACATAGGAGGGATCCACCTCCACCCCGACGCTCCAGGACATCAGGTACTCCACCAGGGGCACCCACTACCCATCAGGGAGCCCAACCACCATCCCACCGCCAGCCACCAGGGATCCCACCACCCACCAGAAACCCTAACCACCAGGGACCCCTAACCACTATCCCTCCAGGGATCGCTACTAACCCACCAGGGATAGCACGGCCACCATCCCACCAGGGATCCCCTGCCCTCCACCCCACCTGGGACTACCAGCCACCTCCCACTGCGTTTCGGACACTGCTTCGCCATCCCTGACCAGCACCCCCTCACCCACCCTGACCCTTCCTGCACCCCGCTCACCCCAACATGCCGCCCGCGCTCCTCCTCCTTGTCCTCCTCTCCTCCATCCCTAAAACCGCCTTCCTCTACCCACCCACCCCCGCTAAGCAGCTCTATATCGCCCCCTCACTTCTCCCCTCTCCCCACTACGGCACCCACCACCTCCTCCTGCTACTCCACTTCCCCGCTGACCCACTTGCCACCACTTTCAGACCCAAGCGCTCCTACACCTCCCGTTCCCACGCCACCTTCCTCACCCTCCTCCTTCTCATATCAGCTGGGGACATCTCCCCAAACCCTGGCCCCTCACCACCTCACACCCCCCCTAGAGCCCCCCCTGCTCACGCCAGCCGACGCGACCCCCTCAACCTCATACATGTACCCCTCCTCCCCATATCTATCCCCCCTCTCTCGGTTGCACTCCTGAATGCTCGTTCGGTTTGCAATAAGCTTACCGCCATCCATGACCTCTTCATCTCTCGCTCCCTCAACCTCCTAGCAATCACCGAAACTTGGGTACAGGCCACCGACTCCACCTCCCCTGCGGCACTCACTCATGGAGGTCTCATCTGGACCCATTCACCAAGACTGAGCGATCGCAGAGGTGGTGGTGTCGGCTTGCTCCTGTCACCGCTTAGCACCTTCCAGGTCCTCCCTAACCCACCCTCTCTTTCCTTCCCCTCCTTTGAGGCGCACTGCATCCGACTCTTCTCACCCACCCCCCTAAGGATCGCAGTGATCTACAGGCCTCCCGGACCCATAGCCCGCTTCCTGGATGACTTCGCCGCCTGGCTTCCCTTCTTCCTCTCCTCTGAGCTCCCCACCATCATCCTCGGGGACTTCAACATCCCCATCAACGACAACACCCCGGCTACTTCCCAATTCCTCCACCTAACCTCCTCTTTCGCGCTCACACAGCACACTCAATCCTCCACCCACCTCGGAGGGAACACCCTGGACCTCGTCTTTTCCCACCTCTGTACCCTCAACCAGTTCGCGAACACCCCCTTCCCTCTCTCCGACCACCACCTCATCACCTTCTCCATCTCCCCTTCCCCCAACTCCCCCCCTCAAAAACGCCAAACCATCACCAGCCGCAACCTCCGCAACCTGAACCCGGCCCCCCTCCACTCTGCCGCCGACTGCCTACACGACAGCATCCTCTCACTGTCATGTCCTGACATAGCCACCACCTTGTACAATGACTCACTGTCAGCTGCCCTAGACTCTCTGGCACCCCTTACCACACGCATCATCAAACCCAGACCGCTTCAACCCTGGCAGACCGACAGCACTAAACGCCTCAAACGTCGCAGTCGCGCACTGGAGAGACTGTGGCGCAAAACCAGGTCCCCTCATACTTTCTCCCTCTACAAATCTGCATTTCTTATCTACACCTCCTCCCTCCACGCCGCCAAGCAGGCCTACTTTGTTAACCTAATAAACACCCTCTCCTCCTGCCCCCGCCGACTCTTCTCCACCTTCAACTCCCTGCTCTCCCCCCCCCCTCCTCCACTCAGTACCTCTCTCACCGCCCACGAAATTGCCACCCATTTCCACAACAAGATTGACGCTATCCGTAAGGACATCGTCAACTTGCAATCTACCTCCCCACCTAGCCTCCTCGCCCCCGTCACCCCTTCATCTCCCCCCTCCTCTGCCCTCACAACCTCACTGCCCCCCTCCTCTCCCAATGCCCCGCCCACCATAACCCCCCCCGCACTGCACTCCCTCAGCCCTGTCACTACTGAGGAAGTCGCCAAAGTCCTCTCAAAAGCCCGCCTCACTACCTGCCCCCTGGACCCTATCCCCTCTCAACTCCTCCGGTCACCCCCCTCTTCCCTCATCCGCTCCCTCACCCACATCTTCAATCTCTCCCTCTCTACTGGCGTATTCCCCTCCCCCCTAAAGCACGCGCATATCACCCCCATCCTCAAAAAGCCCTCCCTGGATCCCGCGGACCCCAACAACCTCAGACCCATCTCCCTGCTGCCACTCACCTCCAAGCTCCTTGAACGCTTAGTCTACAATCGCCTAAGCTCCCACCTTACTGACAATAACCTCCTTGACCCTCTACAGTCCGGCTTCCGTCCCCTACACTCCACTGAAACCGCCCTCCTCAAAATCACTAACGACCTACTCAACGCCAAAGCCAAGGGCGACTACTCTGTCCTCCTTCTCCTGGACCTCTCTGCGGCCTTCGACACAGTTGACCACCCCCTCCTTCTTAATAAACTACTCTCCCTTGGCATCGGAGATGCTGCTCTCTCTTGGTTCTCATCCTACCTATCCCGACGCTCCTTCAGTGTCACCTTCAATGGTGCCACCTCCCCCTCCCTCCCCCTCTCTGTTGGGGTCCCCCAAGGCTCTGTCCTTGGACCCCTTCTCTTCTCCATCTACACCTCCTCCCTGGGCAAACTCATACAATCTCACGGCTTCAACTATCACCTCTATGCTGACGACACCCAAATCTACCTCTCCACCCCTCACCTCACCCCCACTATCTCCGCCCGCATCACTCACCTCCTAAATGACATCTCAGACTGGATGTCGCTACATTTCCTCAAGATTAACCTCTCCAAAACCAAGCTTCTCGTCTTTCCCCCTGCCCACACCCCCCCCCCCATCCTATCCATCATCACCAACAACTCCACTATCACTTCCGCCCCGCAAGCCAAAGTCCTTGGCGTCATTCTTGACGCGAACCTCTCCCTCCAACCGCATGTCAAATCACTCACAAACACATGCAGGCTCCATCTTCGCAACATTGCCAAGATCCGCTCCTTCCTCACCCCAGACACCACCAAACTTCTAGTACACTCCCTCATCATCTCACGCCTTGACTACTGCAACTCCCTCCTCACTGGCCTACCCAAGTGCAGGCTCTCCCCGCTCCAGACCATCCTGAACTCAGCTGCCAGACTCATCCACCTTACCACCCGCTCCACCTCTGCCACCCCCCTCTGCCTCTCCCTCCACTGGCTCCCGATTGCCCAACGCATCAAATTTAAACTCCTTACCCTGACCTACAAAGCCGTTCACAACACTGCCCCTGACTACCTCACCAATCTGATCACCAGGTACCACCCTACCCGTACCCTTCGCTCCTCACAGGACCTCCTTCTATCCTGCTCCCTGGTCTCCTCCTCCCATGCACGACTGCAGGACTTCTCCAGGTCCTCCCCCATCCTCTGGAACTCACTGCCCCAATCCATCAGACTGTCGCCTTCTCTATTCACATTCAGGCGCTCCCTCAAAACCCATCTCTTCAGGGAAGCCTACCCCACCCTCACCTAACGGCCATCCTCCCTCATTCCTCCTACCACTTCATCCCCCCCAGCCACTTCCTACTGTACCTTTACCCCCTCCCTCCTAGATTGTAAGCTCGGAAGAATAGGGCCCTCTTACCCCTCGTACGCTGTCTGTCTTTGTTGTACTGTGCCATGTATTGTCCCCCCCTATTGTACAGCGCTGAGCAAACCCTTTGGCGCTATATAAACTCGTAGTAATAATAATAATAATAATATGGCAGATTAGGGGCCTGGCAGCAGCTATAGGAGGCCCGTAATCTGCCAGCACCCTATGTCAAAAAATTCAACACACCAGCAGTGTGTGAGGAGACCTGAAAGTGGCACATGGCAGAGTGTGGCGATGGAGACAGCAGCAATGGGAGGCCGTACAGGGACCCATGACAGACTCTGGACTTGGCAGCAGCATGAGGAGGCGGTATATAGGGGCCTATGGCAGATTAGGGGCCTGGCAGCAGCTATAGGAGGCCCGTAATCTGCCAGCACCCTATGTCAAAAAATTCAACACACCAGCAGTGTGAGGAGACCTGAAAGTGGCACATGGCAGAGTGTGGCGATGGAGACAGCAGCAATGGGAGGCCGTACAGGGACCCATGACAGACTCTGGACTTGGCAGCAGCATGAGGAGGCGGTATATAGGGGCCCATGGCAGATTAGGGGCCTGGCAGCAGCTATGGGAGGCCCGTAATCTGCCAGCACCCTATGTCAAAAAACTCAACACACCAGCAGTGTGTGAGGAGACCTGAAAGTGGCACATGGCAGAGTGTGGCGATGGAGACAGCAGCAATGGGAGGCCGTACAGGGACCCATGAGAGACTCTGGACCTGGCAGCAGCATGAGGAGGCGAATATATAGAGGCCTATGGCAGATTAGGGGCCTGGCAGCAGCTATAGGAGGCCCGTAATCTGCCAGCACCCTATGTCAAAAAATTCAACACACCAGCAGTGTGAGGAGACCTGAAAGTGGCACATGGCAGAGTGTGGCGATGGATACAGCAGCAATGGGAGGCCGTACAGGGACCCATGACAGACTCTGGACTTGGCAGCAGCATGAGGAGGCGGTATATAGGGGCCCATGGCAGATTAGGGGCCTGGCAGCAGCTATGGGAGGCCCGTAATCTGCCAGCACCCTATGTCAAAAAATTCAACACACCAGCAGTGTGTGAGGAGACCTGAAAGTGGCACATGGCAGAGTGTGGCGATGGAGACAGCAGCAATGGGAGGCCGTACAGCGACCCATGAGAGACTCTGGACCTGGCAGCAGCATGAGGAGGCGGTATATAGGGGCCTATGGCAGATTAGGGGCCTGGCAGCAGCTATAGGAGGCCCGTAATCTGCCAGCACCCTATGTCAAAAAATTCAACACACCAGCAGTGTGAGGAGACCTGAAAGTGGCACATGGCAGAGTGTGGCGATGGAGACAGCAGCAATGGGAGGCCGTACAGGGACCCATGACAGACTCTGGACTTGGCAGCAGCATGAGGAGGCGGTATATAGGGGCCCATGGCAGATTAGGGGCCTGGCAGCAGCTATAGGAGGCCCGTAATCTGCCAGCACCCTATGTCAAAAAATTCAACACACCAGCAGTGTGAGGAGACCTGAAAGTGGCACATGGCAGAGTGTGGCGATGGAGACAGCAGCAATGGGAGGCCGTACAGGGACCCATGACAGACTCTGGACTTGGCAGCAGCATGAGGAGGCGGTATATAGGGGCCCATGGCAGATTAGGGGCCTGGCAGCAGCTATGGGAGGCCCGTAATCTGCCAGCACCCTATGTCAAAAAATTCAACACACCAGCAGTGTGTGAGGAGACCTGAAAGTGGCACATGGTAGAGTGTGGCGATGGAGACAGCAGCAATGGGAGGCTGTACAGGGACCCATGAGAGACTCTGGACCTGGCAGCAGCATGAGGAGGCGGTATATAGGGGCCTATGGCAGATTAGGGGCCTGGCAGCAGCTATAGGAGGCCCGTAATCTGCCAGCACCCTATGTCAAAAAATTCAACACACCAGCAGTGTGAGGAGACCTGAAAGTGGCACATGGCAGAGTGTGGCGATGGAGACAGCAGCAATGGGAGGCCGTACAAGGACCCATGACAGACTCTGGACTTGGCAGCAGCATGAGGAGGCGGTATATAGGGGCCTATGGCAGATTAGGGGCCTGGCAGCAGCTATAGGAGGCCCGTAATCTGCCAGCACCCGATGTCAAAAAATTGAACACACCAGCAGTGTGTGAGGAGACCTGAAAGTGGCACATGGCAGAGTGTGGCGATGGAGACAGCAGCAATGGGAGGCCGTACAGGGACCCATGATAGACTCTGGACTTGGCAGCAGCATGAGGAGGCGGTATATAGGGGCCCATGGCAGATTAGGGGCCTGGCAGCAGCTATGGGAGGCCCGTAATCTGCCAGCACCCTATGTCAAAAAATTCAACACACCAGCAGTGTGTGAGGAGACCTGAAAGTGGCACATGGCAGAGTGTGGCGATGGAGACAGCAGCAATGGGAGGCCGTACAGGGACCCATGATAGACTCTGGACTTGGCAGCAGCATGAGGAGGCGGTATATAGGGGCCCATGGCAGATTAGGGGCCTGGCAGCAGCTATGGGAGGCCCGTAATCTGCCAGCACCCTATGTCAAAAAATTCAACACACCAGCAGTGTGTGAGGAGACCTGAAAGTGGCACATGGCAGAGTGTGGCGATGGAGACAGCAGCAATGGGAGGCCATACAGGGACCCATGAGAGACTCTGGACCTGGCAGCAGCATGAGGAGGCGGTATATAGGGGCCTATGGCAGATTAGGGGCCTAGCAGCAGCTATAGGAGGCCCGTAATCTGCCAGCACCCTATGTCAAAAAATTCAACACACCAGCAGTGTGAGGAGACCTGAAAGTAGCACATGGCAGAGTGTGGCGATGGAGACAGCAGCAATGGGAGGCCGTACAGGGACCCATGACAGACTCTGGACTTGGCAGCAGCATGAGGAGGCGGTATATAGGGGCCCATGGCAGATTAGGGGCCTGGCAGCAGCTATGGGAGGCCCGTAATCTGCCAGCACCCTATGTCAAAAAATTCAACATACCAGCAGTGTGTGAGGAGACCTGAAAGTGGCACATGGCAGAGTGTGGCGATGGAGACAGCAGCAATGGGAGGCCGTACAGCGACCCATGAGAGACTCTGGACCTGGCAGCAGCATGAGGAGGCGGTATATAGGGGCCTATGGCAGATTAGGGGCCTGGCAGAAGCTATAGGAGGCCCATAATCTGCCAGCACCCTATGTCAAAAAATTCAACACACCAGCAGTGTGTGAGGAGACCTGAAAGTGGCACATGGCAGAGTGTGGCGATGGAGACAGCAGCAATTGGAGGCCGTACAGGGACCCATAACAGACTCTGGACCTGGCAGCAGCATGAGGAGGCGGTATATAGAGGCCTATGGCAGATTAGGGGCCTGGCAGCAGCTATAGGAGGCCCGTAATCTGCCAGCACCCTATGTCAAAAAATTCAACACACCAGCAGTGTGTGAGGAGACCTGAAAGTGGCACATGGCAGAGTGTGGCGATGGAGACAGCAGCAATGGGAGGCCGTACAGCGACCCATGAGAGACTCTGGACCTGGCAGCAGCATGAGGAGGCGGTATATAGGGGCCTATGGCAGATTAGGGGCCTGGCAGCAGCTATAGGAGGCCCGTAATCTGCCAGCACCCTATGTCAAAAAATTCAACACACCAGCAGTGTGAGGAGACCTGAAAGTGGCACATGGCAGAGTGTGGCGATGGAGACAGCAGCAATGGGAGGCCGTACAGGGACCCATGACAGACTCTGGACTTGGCAGCAGCATGAGGAGGCGGTATATAGGGGCCCATGGCAGATTAGGGGCCTGGCAGCAGCTATAGGAGGCCCGTAATCTGCCAGCACCCTATGTCAAAAAATTCAACACACCAGCAGTGTGAGGAGACCTGAAAGTGGCACATGGCAGAGTGTGGCGATGGAGACAGCAGCAATGGGAGGCTGTACAGGGACCCATGACAGACTCTGGACTTGGCAGCAGCATGAGGAGGCGGTATATAGGGGCCTATGGCAGATTAGGGGCCTGGCAGCAGCTATAGGAGGCCCGTAATCTGCCAGCACCCTATGTCAAAAAATTCAACACACCAGCAGTGTGTGAGGAGACCTGAAAGTGGCACATGGCAGAGTGTGGCGATGGAGACAGCAGCAATGGGAGGCCGTACAGGGACCCATGACAGACTCTGGACTTGGCAGCAGCATGAGGAGGCGGTATATAGGGGCCCATGGCAGATTAGGGGCCTGGCAGCAGCTATGGGAGGCCCGTAATCTGCCAGCACCCTATGTCAAAAAATTCAACACACCAGCAGTGTGTGAGGAGACCTGAAAGTGGCACATGGCAGAGTGTGGCGATGGAGACAGCAGCAATGGGAGGCCGTACAGGGACCCATGATAGACTCTGGACTTGGCAGCAGCATGAGGAGGCGGTATATAGGGGCCCATGGCAGATTAGGGGCCTGGCAGCAGCTATGGGAGGCCCGTAATCTGCCAGCACCCTATGTCAAAAAATTCAACACACCAGCAGTGTGTGAGGAGACCTGAAAGTGGCACATGGCAGAGTGTGGCGATGGAGACAGCAGCAATGGGAGGCCGTACAGGGACCCATGAGAGACTCTGGACCTGGCAGCAGCATGAGGAGGCGGTATATAGGGGCCTATGGCAGATTAGGGGCCTGGCAGCAGCTATAGGAGGCCCGTAATCTGCCAGCACCCTATGTCAAAAAATTCAACACACCAGCAGTGTGAGGAGACCTGAAAGTGGCACATGGCAGAGTGTGGCGATGGAGACAGCAGCAATGGGAGGCCGTACAAGGACCCATGACAGACTCTGGACTTGGCAGCAGCATGAGGAGGCGGTATATAGGGGCCTATGGCAGATTAGGGGCCTGGCAGCAGCTATAGGAGGCCCGTAATCTGCCAGCACCCTATGTCAAAAAATTGAACACACCAGCAGTGTGTGAGGAGACCTGAAAGTGGCACATGGCAGAGTGTGGCGATGGAGACAGCAGCAATGGGAGGCCGTACAGCGACCCATGAGAGACTCTGGACCTGGCAGCAGCATGAGGAGGCGGTATATAGGGGCCTATGGCAGATTAGGGGCCTGGCAGAAGCTATAGGAGGCCCATAATCTGCCAGCACCCTATGTCAAAAAATTCAACACACCAGCAGTGTGTGAGGAGACCTGAAAGTGGCACATGGCAGAGTGTGGCGATGGAGACAGCAGCAATTGGAGGCCGTACAGGGACCCATAACAGACTCTGGACCTGGCAGCAGCATGAGGAGGCGGTATATAGAGGCCTATGGCAGATTAGGGGCCTGGCAGCAGCTATAGGAGGCCCGTAATCTGCCAGCACCCTATGTCAAAAAATTCAACACACCAGCAGTGTGTGAGGAGACCTGAAAGTGGCACATGGCAGAGTGTGGCGATGGAGACAGCAGCAATGGGAGGCCGTACAGCGACCCATGAGAGACTCTGGACCTGGCAGCAGCATGAGGAGGCGGTATATAGGGGCCTATGGCAGATTAGGGGCCTGGCAGCAGCTATAGGAGGCCCGTAATCTGCCAGCACCCTATGTCAAAAAATTCAACACACCAGCAGTGTGAGGAGACCTGAAAGTGGCACATGGCAGAGTGTGGCGATGGAGACAGCAGCAATGGGAGGCCGTACAGGGACCCATGACAGACTCTGGACTTGGCAGCAGCATGAGGAGGCGGTATATAGGGGCCCATGGCAGATTAGGGGCCTGGCAGCAGCTATAGGAGGCCCGTAATCTGCCAGCACCCTATGTCAAAAAATTCAACACACCAGCAGTGTGAGGAGACCTGAAAGTGGCACATGGCAGAGTGTGGCGATGGAGACAGCAGCAATGGGAGGCCGTACAGGGACCCATGACAGACTCTGGACTTGGCAGCAGCATGAGGAGGCGGTATATAGGGGCCTATGGCAGATTAGGGGCCTGGCAGCAGCTATAGGAGGCCCGTAATCTGCCAGCACCCTATGTCAAAAAATTCAACACACCAGCAGTGTGTGAGGAGACCTGAAAGTGGCACATGGCAGAGTGTGGCGATGGAGACAGCAGCAATGGGAGGCCGTACAGGGACCCATGACAGACTCTGGACTTGGCAGCAGCATGAGGAGGCGGTATATAGGGGCCCATGGCAGATTAGGGGCCTGGCAGCAGCTATGGGAGGCCCGTAATCTGCCAGCACCCTATGTCAAAAAATTCAACACACCAGCAGTGTGTGAGGAGACCTGAAAGTGGCACATGGCAGAGTGTGGCGATGGAGACAGCAGCAATGGGAGGCCGTACAGGGACCCATGATAGACTCTGGACTTGGCAGCAGCATGAGGAGGCGGTATATAGGGGCCCATGGCAGATTAGGGGCCTGGCAGCAGCTATGGGAGGCCCGTAATCTGCCAGCACCCTATGTCAAAAAATTCAACACACCAGCAGTGTGTGAGGAGACCTGAAAGTGGCACATGGCAGAGTGTGGCGATGGAGACAGCAGCAATGGGAGGCCGTACAGGGACCCATGAGAGACTCTGGACCTGGCAGCAGCATGAGGAGGCGGTATATAGGGGCCTATGGCAGATTAGGGGCCTGGCAGCAGCTATAGGAGGCCCGTAATCTGCCAGCACCCTATGTCAAAAAATTCAACACACCAGCAGTGTGAGGAGACCTGAAAGTGGCACATGGCAGAGTGTGGCGATGGAGACAGCAGCAATGGGAGGCCGTACAAGGACCCATGACAGACTCTGGACTTGGCAGCAGCATGAGGAGGCGGTATATAGGGGCCTATGGCAGATTAGGGGCCTGGCAGCAGCTATAGGAGGCCCGTAATCTGCCAGCACCCTATGTCAAAAAATTGAACACACCAGCAGTGTGTGAGGAGACCTGAAAGTGGCACATGGCAGAGTGTGGCGATGGAGACAGCAGCAATGGGAGGCCGTACAGGGACCCATGATAGACTCTGGACTTGGCAGCAGCATGAGGAGGCGGTATATAGGGGCCCATGGCAGATTAGGGGCCTGGCAGCAGCTATGGGAGGCCCGTAATCTGCCAGCACCCTATGTCAAAAAATTCAACACACCAGCAGTGTGTGAGGAGACCTGAAAGTGGCACATGGCAGAGTGTGGCGATGGAGACAGCAGCAATGGGAGGCCGTACAGGGACCCATGATAGACTCTGGACTTGGCAGCAGCATGAGGAGGCGGTATATAGGGGCCCATGGCAGATTAGGGGCCTGGCAGCAGCTATGGGAGGCCCGTAATCTGCCAGCACCCTATGTCAAAAAATTCAACACACCAGCAGTGTGTGAGGAGACCTGAAAGTGGCACATGGCAGAGTGTGGCGATGGAGACAGCAGCAATGGGAGGCCGTACAGGGACCCATGAGAGACTCTGGACCTGGCAGCAGCATGAGGAGGCGGTATATAGGGGCCTATGGCAGATTAGGGGCCTGGCAGCAGCTATAGGAGGCCCGTAATCTGCCAGCACCCTATGTCAAAAAATTCAACACACCAGCAGTGTGAGGAGACCTGAAAGTGGCACATGGCAGAGTGTGGCGATGGAGACAGCAGCAATGGGAGGCCGTACAAGGACCCATGACAGACTCTGGACTTGGCAGCAGCATGAGGAGGCGGTATATAGGGGCCTATGGCAGATTAGGGGCCTGGCAGCAGCTATAGGAGGCCCGTAATCTGCCAGCACCCTATGTCAAAAAATTGAACACACCAGCAGTGTGTGAGGAGACCTGAAAGTGGCACATGGCAGAGTGTGGCGATGGAGACAGCAGCAATGGGAGGCCGTACAGGGACCCATGATAGACTCTGGACTTGGCAGCAGCATGA
The DNA here is from genome assembly GCF_062004578.1 of Staurois parvus. Classification (NCBI taxonomy): domain Eukaryota; kingdom Metazoa; phylum Chordata; class Amphibia; order Anura; family Ranidae; genus Staurois; species Staurois parvus. The sequence goes on along the minus strand of NW_028317813.1, from coordinate 20,263,764 downwards.
GGAGGCGGTATATAGGGGCCCATGGCAGATTAGGGGCCTGGCAGCAGCTATGGGAGGCCCGTAATCTGCCAGCACCCTATGTCAAAAAATTCAACACACCAGCAGTGTGTGAGGAGACCTGAAAGTGGCACATGGCAGAGTGTGGCGATGGAGACAGCAGCAATGGGAGGCCGTACAGGGACCCATGATAGACTCTGGACTTGGCAGCAGCATGAGGAGGCGGTATATAGGGGCCCATGGCAGATTAGGGGCCTGGCAGCAGCTATGGGAGGCCCGTAATCTGCCAGCACCCTATGTCAAAAAATTCAACACACCAGCAGTGTGTGAGGAGACCTGAAAGTGGCACATGGCAGAGTGTGGCGATGGAGACAGCAGCAATGGGAGGCCATACAGGGACCCATGAGAGACTCTGGACCTGGCAGCAGCATGAGGAGGCGGTATATAGGGGCCTATGGCAGATTAGGGGCCTAGCAGCAGCTATAGGAGGCCCGTAATCTGCCAGCACCCTATGTCAAAAAATTCAACACACCAGCAGTGTGAGGAGACCTGAAAGTAGCACATGGCAGAGTGTGGCGATGGAGACAGCAGCAATGGGAGGCCGTACAGGGACCCATGACAGACTCTGGACTTGGCAGCAGCATGAGGAGGCGGTATATAGGGGCCCATGGCAGATTAGGGGCCTGGCAGCAGCTATGGGAGGCCCGTAATCTGCCAGCACCCTATGTCAAAAAATTCAACATACCAGCAGTGTGTGAGGAGACCTGAAAGTGGCACATGGCAGAGTGTGGCGATGGAGACAGCAGCAATGGGAGGCCGTACAGCGACCCATGAGAGACTCTGGACCTGGCAGCAGCATGAGGAGGCGGTATATAGGGGCCTATGGCAGATTAGGGGCCTGGCAGAAGCTATAGGAGGCCCATAATCTGCCAGCACCCTATGTCAAAAAATTCAACACACCAGCAGTGTGTGAGGAGACCTGAAAGTGGCACATGGCAGAGTGTGGCGATGGAGACAGCAGCAATTGGAGGCCGTACAGGGACCCATAACAGACTCTGGACCTGGCAGCAGCATGAGGAGGCGGTATATAGAGGCCTATGGCAGATTAGGGGCCTGGCAGCAGCTATAGGAGGCCCGTAATCTGCCAGCACCCTATGTCAAAAAATTCAACACACCAGCAGTGTGTGAGGAGACCTGAAAGTGGCACATGGCAGAGTGTGGCGATGGAGACAGCAGCAATGGGAGGCCGTACAGCGACCCATGAGAGACTCTGGACCTGGCAGCAGCATGAGGAGGCGGTATATAGGGGCCTATGGCAGATTAGGGGCCTGGCAGCAGCTATAGGAGGCCCGTAATCTGCCAGCACCCTATGTCAAAAAATTCAACACACCAGCAGTGTGTGAGGAGACCTGAAAGTGGCACATGGCAGAGTGTGGCGATGGAGACAGCAGCAATGGGAGGCCGTACAGGGACCCATGACAGACTCTGGACTTGGCAGCAGCATGAGGAGGCGGTATATAGGGGCCCATGGCAGATTAGGGGCCTGGCAGCAGCTATGGGAGGCCCGTAATCTGCCAGCACCCTATGTCAAAAAATTCAACACACCAGCAGTGTGTGAGGAGACCTGAAAGTGGCACATGGCAGAGTGTGGCGATGGAGACAGCAGCAATGGGAGGCCGTACAGGGACCCATGATAGACTCTGGACTTGGCAGCAGCATGAGGAGGCGGTATATAGGGGCCCATGGCAGATTAGGGGCCTGGCAGCAGCTATGGGAGGCCCGTAATCTGCCAGCACCCTATGTCAAAAAATTCAACACACCAGCAGTGTGTGAGGAGACCTGAAAGTGGCACATGGCAGAGTGTGGCGATGGAGACAGCAGCAATGGGAGGCCGTACAGGGACCCATGAGAGACTCTGGACCTGGCAGCAGCATGAGGAGGCGGTATATAGGGGCCTATGGCAGATTAGGGGCCTAGCAGCAGCTATAGGAGGCCCGTAATCTGCCAGCACCCTATGTCAAAAAATTCAACACACCAGCAGTGTGAGGAGACGTGAAAGTGGCACATGGCAGAGTGTGGCGATGGAGACAGCAGCAATGGGAGGCCGTACAGGGACCCATGACAGACTCTGGACTTGGCAGCAGCATGAGGAGGCGGTATATAGGGGCCCATGGCAGATTAGGGGCCTGGCAGCAGCTATGGGAGGCCCGTAATCTGCCAGCACCCTATGTCAAAAAATTCAACATACCAGCAGTGTGTGAGGAGACCTGAAAGTGGCACATGGCAGAGTGTGGCGATGGAGACAGCAGCAATGGGAGGCCGTACAGCGACCCATGAGAGATTCTGGACCTGGCAGCAGCATGAGGAGGCGGTATATAGGGGCCTATGGCAGATTAGGGGCCTGGCAGAAGCTATAGGAGGCCCATAATCTGCCAGCACCCTATGTCAAAAAATTCAACACACCAGCAGTGTGTGAGGAGACCTGAAAGTGGCACATGGCAGAGTGTGGCGATGGAGACAGCAGCAATTGGAGGCCGTACAGGGACCCATAACAGACTCTGGACCTGGCAGCAGCATGAGGAGGCGGTATATAGAGGCCTATGGCAGATTAGGGGCCTGGCAGCAGCTATAGGAGGCCCGTAATCTGCCAGCACCCTATGTCAAAAAATTCAACACACCAGCAGTGTGTGAGGAGACCTGAAAGTGGCACATGGCAGAGTGTGGCGATGGAGACAGCAGCAATGGGAGGCCGTACAGGGACCCATGACAGACTCTGGACTTGGCAGCAGCATGAGGAGGCGGTATATAGGGGCCTTTGGCAGATTAGGGGCCTGGCAGCAGCTATAGGAGGTCCGTAATCTGCCAGCACCCTATGTCAAAAAATTCAACACACCAGCAGTGTGAGGAGACCTGAAAGTGGCACATGGCAGAGTGTGGCGATGGAGACAGCAGCAATGGGAGGCCGTACAGGGACCCATGAGAGACTCTGGACCTGGCAGCAGCATGAGGAGGCGGTATATAGGGGCCTATGGCAGATTAGGGGCCTGGCAGCAGCTATGGGAGGCCCGTAATCTGCCAGCACCCTATGTCAAAAAATTCAACACACCAGCAGTGTGAGGAGACCTGAAAGTGGCACATGGCAGAGTGTGGCGATGGAGACAGCAGCAATGGGAGGCCATACAGGGACCCATGAGAGACTCTGGACCTGGCAGCAGCATGAGGAGGCGGTATATAGGGGCCTATGGCAGATTAGGGGCCTGGCAGCAGCTATAGGAGGCCCGTAATCTGCCAGCACCCTATGTCAAAAAATTCAACACACCAGCAGTGTGAGGAGACCTGAAAGTGGCACATGGCAGAGTGTGGCGATGGAGACAGCAGCAATGGGAGGCCGTACAGGGACCCATGACAGACTCTGGACTTGGCAGCAGCATGAGGAGGCGGTATATAGGGGCCCATGGCAGATTAGGGGCCTGGCAGCAGCTATAGGAGGCCCGTAATCTGCCAGCACCCTATGTCAAAAAATTCAACACACCAGCAGTGTGAGGAGACCTGAAAGTGGCACATGGCAGAGTGTGGCGATGGAGACAGCAGCAATGGGAGGCCGTACAGGGACCCATGACAGACTCTGGACCTGGCAGCAGCATGAGGAGGCGGTATATAGTGGCCTATGGCAGATTAGGGGCCTAGCAGCAGCTATAGGAGGCCCGTAATCTGCCAGCACCCTATGTCAAAAAATTCAACACACCAGCAGTGTGAGGAGACCTGAAAGTGGCACATGGCAGAGTGTGGCGATGGAGACAGCAGCAATGGGAGGCCGTACAGGGACCCATGACAGACTCTGGACTTGGCAGCAGCATGAGGAGGCGGTATATAGGGGCCCATGGCAGATTAGGGGCCTGGCAGCAGCTATGGGAGGCCCGTAATCTGCCAGCACCCTATGTCAAAAAATTCAACACACCATCAGTGTGTGAGGAGACCTGAAAGTGGCACATGGCAGAGTGTGGCGATGGAGACAGCAGCAATGGGAGGCTGTACAGGGACCCATGAGAGACTCTGGACCTGGCAGCAGCATGAGGAGGCGGTATATAGTGGCCTATGGCAGATTAGGGGCCTGGCAGCAGCTATAGGAGGCCCGTAATCTGCCAGCACCCTATGTCAAAAAATTCAACACACCAGCAGTGTGAGGAGACCTGAAAGTGGCACATGGCAGAGTGTGGCGATGGAGACAGCAGCAATGGGAGGCCGTACAGGGACCCATGACAGACTCTGGACTTGGCAGCAGCATGAGGAGGCGGTATATAGGGGTCTATGGCAGATTAGGGGCCTGGCAGCAGCTATGGGAGGCCCGTAATCTGCCAGCACCCTATGTCAAAAAATTCAACACACCAGCAGTGTGTGAGGAGACCTGAAAGTGGCACATGGCAGAGTGTGGCGATGGAGACAGCAGCAATGGGAGGCCGTACAGGGACCCATGAGAGACTCTGGACCTGGCAGCAGCATGAGGAGGCAGTATATAGGGGCCTATGGCAGATTAGGGGCCTGGCAGCAGCTATAGGAGGCCCGTAATCTGCCAGCACCCTATGTCAAAAAATTTAACACACCATCAGTGTGTGAGGAGACCTGAAAGTGGCACATGGCAGAGTGTGGCGATGGAGACAGCAGCAATGGGAGGCCATACAGGGACCCATGAGAGACTCTGGACCTGGCAGCAGCATGAGGAGGCGGTATATAGGGGCCTATGGCAGATTAGGGGCCTGGCAGCAGCTATAGGAGGCCCGTAATCTGCCAGCACCCTATGTCAAAAAATTCAACACACCAGCAGTGTGAGGAGACCTGAAAGTGGCACATGGCAGAGTGTGGCGATGGAGACAGCAGCAATGGGAGGCCGTACAGGGACCCATGACAGACTCTGGACTTGGCAGCAGCATGAGGAGGCGGTATATAGGGGCCCATGGCAGATTAGGGGCCTGGCAGCAGCTATGGGAGGCCCGTAATCTGCCAGCACCCTATGTCAAAAAATTCAACACACCAGCAGTGTGTGAGGAGACCTGAAAGTGGCACATGGCAGAGTGTGGCGATGGAGACAGCAGCAATGGGAGGCCGTAATTGGACCCATGACAGACTCTGGACTTGGCAGCAGCATGAGGAGGCGGTATATAGGGGCCCATGGCAGATTAGGGGCCTGGCAGCAGCTATGAGAGGCCCGTAATCTGCCAGCACCCTATGACAAAAAATGGAACACACCAGCAGTGTGTGCGGAGACCTGAAAGTGGCACATGTTTGAGGCATGATTCATGACGGATTTAGTCAGTTGTGTCAGGAACTAGTGGTTTGAAATCCAGACTAATCCACGCCTGATTCATTTTCACAAACGTGAGTCTCTCCACACTTTGGGTGGACAGTCGTGTCCTCCGCGGAGTTACAATACCTCCTGCCGCACTAAACACGCGCTCCGATGCCACGCTACTGGCCGGGCATGACAGCCTTTCAAGGGCAAATTCAGCTAGTTGGGGCCAAAGGTCAAGTTTCGTTGCCCAGTAGTCAAGGGGATTGTCTACCTCGGTTGGCAGGGTGCTGTCCAAGTAGGCCCAAGCCTGTTGTTTGAGGTCCTGCTCCAGGTCCACCTGATGCTGCTGCTGCTGCTGCTGTGGCTGGTTAGTAGTTTCCTCACTGCGCTGGTGAAGAAAGCTACTCATCATCGACTGCAGACTGAGGCAGCCGCTGCTGGTGGAGCTGCCACTGCTCCTACCACCCCACCCCTCCCCTGCTGCCATGGCAGCAGAACGCGAGCGCACAGGGCCCACAGTGTCTGAGGATGGACGTTGGCGCACAAAGGCAGAGACCAACTGACTACATAGGTGGTTTTTATAGTACGTTATTTTGCCCTCCCTCTCAGCAGGTGTGAAAAAGGCCACCATTTTTGAACGGTAGCGAGGGTCCAACAAGGTGGACAGCCAAAAGTCATCCCTCTGTCTGATGGTTATTATTCGGCTGTCGCTACGCAAGCAACCGAGCATGCTATGGGCCATTTGTGCCAAGGAATGCGAGGGACTCCCTGCCTCCATCTCCACAGCATACTGCCACGGTGCGTCTGGGTCCTCTGTCTCCTCCTCCTCCTCCTCTACCAGATGCTCCTGCTCCTCCACTCCTGTCCGCTGAGTGGAAAAACCACCCATTTCACTCAATAATTCCTGAGCACAAATGTCCTCCTCTACCTCCTCCTCTTCTTCCTGTCCTGCCCCCACAGGGGTCATGTGGCGTTGAGATCTGTGCGCCACGTCTACCGCACCCTGACCAGCCATTGTTAACAGCATTTGTTCCAGGACGTGCAACAGAGGAATGACGTCGTTCATCCCATAGTCCTGCCGACTCACGAATAGCGTGGCCTCCTCAAAGGGCCTGAGCAAGCGGCAGGTGTCACGCATGAGCTGCCAATGGCTGACATCAAAGTTACACAGGGGAGTACCTTTATCCGCTTGTAACATCAGGAAATCGGTGATGGCCTTTCGCTGTTCGTAAAGGCGGTCTAACATGTGTAGGGTTGAATTCCACCTTGTTGCAACGTTGCAGATCAGGCGATGCTGTGCAATTCCGTTCTGCCGCTGCAGCTCAAGGAGGGTGTGCTTTGCGGTGTAGGAATGGCTGAAATGCATGCAAAGTTTACGTGACATTTTAAGGATGTCTTGCAGTGGGATGGTGGATTTTAGGAACCGCTTGACAACCAGATTGAACACGTGAGCCATGCATGGCGCATGGCACAACCTTCCTTGACGCAGAGCAGACAACATGTTCTTTCCGTTGTCGGTCAACATGGTTCCGATTTTGAGTTTGCGCGGAGACAGCCATCTGTCGATTTCTCTGTTCATTACACTGAGAAGTTCCTCCCCTGTGTGACTACGTTCGCCAAGGCATACCAGGTGCAGCACAGCGTGACACCGTTGCGCCCTGCACATGTGATATGCCGGTCGGGTAATGGGACTTGGCACGGGGGTGGCGGCTGAGGACACGGCGGAAGAAGAGGTGGTAGAGGCGGACATCTTTGCCGGACCAAGGTCGTGCAAACGTGGAGGCAAAAGCGGCGTGACCTGTCCAAGTTGCTGGTGCGGCTGTGACGGCACCACGTTCACCCAGTGGGCCGTAAATGACATGTACTGTCCCTGACCATAGTTACAGCTCTACACGTCGGCGCTGCCGTGCACTTTGGCAGAGACCGACATGCTCAAAGACTGGCCCACCATCTCTTCTACATGTGAATGCAGGGCTGGCACTGCCTTTTTGGCGAAGAAATGCCGGCTTGGCACTCTCCACCGCGGCGCGGCACAAGCCATCATTTCTCGGAAAGGTGCTGAGTCCACCACTTGGAAAGGGAGGGACTGCAGCACCAGCAACTTGGACAGGAGGACGTTCAGCTTTTGCACCGTCGGGTGCGTGCTCGCAAACTGTTGTCTCTTGGAAACGGATTCCAAGAAAGACTGCTGACGGAATCCGTGAAGAGGAGTAGCAGGAGAAGGAGCATCTGAACGAGCGGAAGATGCCAACGAGCGACAACTCCCCTCAGCAGAGGTGTTGGAGCCTTGACTGGCTGATGGAGGGCGATTGACGTCAGGTGACGGAGCAAGTAACGGAGCGGGTGATGGAGCGGGGGCTGGGGCGGGCAGAACCGCCGTATCTTTATCACGGTTTTCCCAGGCCACCAAATGGCGACGCTGCATATGCTGCCGCAACGCTGTAGTCCCACTCCTCACTGGCTGACTGCTGCTTCCTCCGTGCACACCGGCACCACTACTGGCCGTGGTGGTAGGCTGCAGTGGAGCTGGTGCTTTACTCCGTGGCCGTTTGGCTCCACTGACACTTCTGCGACCCTGCTGCTGTCTCCTGGGCAACCCACCGACTGTTTTGCTCTCTGCCAAGCTGCCACCCTCTTCTCCTGATGATGCGGAAGAAATTGCCTGATGACGACGAGGCTGCCAAGTGCGATCAACCTCCTCATCATCAAGTAGGGTCTCCGCCTCACTACTAGCCCCCTCGGCTGCGTGTGGGTCAGGAGACAGACCTGTCTCTAGACCGGCTACCGAGCCACTCTCCTCGCCACTACTTCTTCGCCTGGCTGCTGAAAAGGCGGATGTCTCCCCCCGTTCCTGACCACCCTCTGTTAGCTCTTCCTCACTGTACAGTGGGGCTGAGCCCACAGCATGCGATACTTCGCTTGGTGAAAGAACACCAAAGGACAGGGGCAGGTAGAGGACACGTGATTTCAGTGGGCTTGCTCCCGGGCCATGCCAACTAACGGTTGTGTCTGACGTACCCACCGACCATTGGCTGTAGGTGTCAGAGGTGACCTGGGAAGAGGAAGACGACCGAGCCAACCAATCGACGACGGCAGGGTTGTCGGTGGAGACACGACCGCTGGATGACACCGGGAGCACTGGCCTCTGGCTGCGAATAGTGCTGCCTCGACCCCTTCCTCTGCTGCCACGTCTGCTCGCTCCTAAAACATTGCCTCCTCTGCCACTCCTCTGCATGTTGTCTGACATACTCTTTAATTCAACGATTCTGTGTCCCTGAGTAACAATTCTGTGTCCCTGAGTAACAATTCTGTGTCTGTCCCTGAGTAACAATTCTGTGGCCCTAAGTAACGGTTCTGTGTCCCTCAGTAACAATTCTGTGTCTGTCCCTGAGTAACAATTATGTGGCCCTAAGTAACGGTTCTGTGGCCCTCAGTAACAATTCTGTGTCCCTGATTAACGTTTATGTGGCCCTAAGTAACAGTTCTGTGGCCCTCAGTAACAATTCTGTGTCCCTGAGTAACAATTCTGTGTCTGTCCGAGTAACAATTCTGTGGCCCTAAGTAACAGTTCTGTGGCCCTCAGTAACAATTCTGTGTCCCTGAGTAACCTTTCTGTGGCCCTAAGTAACAGTTCTGTGGCCCTCAGTAACAATTCTGTGGCCCTCAGTAACAATTCTGTGGCCCTAAGTAACAGTTCTGTGGCCCTCAGTAACAATTCTGTGTCCCTGAGTAACAATTCTGTGGCCCTAAGTAACGGTTCTGTGGCCCTCAGTAACAATTCTGTATCCCTGAGTAACAATTCTGTGTCTGTCCGAGTAATAATTCTGTGGCCCTAAGTAACAGTTCTGTGGCCCTCAGTAACAATTCTGTGTCCCTAAGTAACAATTCTGTGGCCCTAAGTAACGGTTCTGTGGCCCTCAGTAACGGTTCTGTGTCCCTAAGTAACAATTCAGTGTCCCTAAGTAACGGTTCTGTGGCCATCAGTAACAATTCTGTGTCCCTCAGTAACAATTCTGTGTCCCTCAGTAACAATTCTGTGTCTGTCCGAGTAATAATTCTGTGGCCCTAAGTAACGGTTCTGTGGCCCTCAGTAACAATTCTGTGTCCCTCAAGAAACAATTCTGTGTCTGTCCGTGAGTAACAATTCTGTGGCCCTAAGTAACGGTTCTGTGGCCCTCAGTAACAATTCTGTGTCCCTGATTAACGTTTCTGTGGCCCTAAGTAACGGTTCTGTGGCTCTCAGTAACAATTCTGTGTCCCTCAGTAACAATTCTGTGTCTGTCCCTGAGTAACAATTCTGTGGCCCTAAGTAACGGTTCTGTGGCCCTCAGTAACAATTCTGTGTCCCTGATTAACTTTTATGTGGCCCTAAGTAACGGTTCTGTGGCCCTCAGTAACAATTCTGTGTCCCTGATTAACGTTTCTGTGGCCCTCAGTAACAATTCTGTGTCCCTCAGTAACAATTCTGTGTCTGTCCCTGAGTAACAATTCTGTGGCCCTAAGTAACGGTTCTGTGGCCCTCAGTAACAATTCTGTGTCCCTGAGTAACAATTCTGTGGCCCTAAGTAACGGTTCTGTGGCCCTCAGTAACAATTCTGTGTCCCTGATTAACGTTTCTGTGGCCCTCAGTAACAATTCTGTGTCCCTCAGTAACAATTCTGTGTCTGTCCCTGAGTAACAATTCTGTGGCCCTAAGTAACGGTTCTGTGGCCCTCAGTAACAATTCTGTGTCCCTGAGTAACAATTCTGTGGCCCTAAGTAACGGTTCTGTGGCCCTCAGTAACAATTCTGTGTCCCTGAGTAACAATTCTGTGGCCCTAAGTAACGGTTGTGGCCCTCAGTAACAATTCTGTGTCCCTGAGTAACAATTCTGTGTCTGTCCCTGAGTAACAATTCTGTGGCCCTAAGTAACGGTTCTGTGGCCCTCAGTAACAATTCTGTGTCCCTGAGTAACGTTTCTGTGGCCCTAAGTAACAATTCTGTGGCCCTCAGTAACAATTCTGTGTCTGTCCCTGAGTAACAATTCTGTGGCCCTAACTAACGTTTCTGTGGCCCTAAGTAACAGTTCTGTGGCCCTCAGTAACAATTCTGTGTCCCTGAGTAACGTTTCTGTGGCCCTAAGTAACAATTCTCTGGCACTCAGTAACAATTCTGTCTGTCCCTGAGTAACAATTCTGTGGCCCTAAGTAACAATTCTGTGGCCCTCAGTAACAATTCTGTGGCCCTCAGTAACAATTCTGTGGCTGTCCCTGAGTAACAATTCTGTGGCCCTAACTAACGTTTCTGTGGCCCTCAGTAACAGTTCTGTGGCCCTCAGTAACAATTCTGTGTCTGTCCCTGAGTAACAATTCTGTGGCCCTAACTAACGTTTCTTTGGCCCTAAGTAACAATTCTCTGGCACTCAGTAACAATTCTGTCTGTCCCTGAGTAACAATTCTGTGGCCCTAATAACGTTTCTGTGGCCCTAAGTAACAGTTCTGTGGCCCTCAGTAACAATTCTGTGTCTGTCCCTGAGTAACAATTCTGTGGCCCTAACTAACGTTTCTGTGGCCCTAAGTAACAATTCTCTGGCACTCAGTAACAATTCTGTCTGTCCCTGAGTAACAATTCTGTGGCCCTAATAACGTTTCTGTGGCCCTAAGTAACAGTTCTGTGGCCCTCAGTAACAATTCTGTGTCTGTCCCTGAGTAACAATTCTGTGGCCCTAACTAACGTTTCTGTGGCCCTAAGTAACAATTCTCTGGCACTCAGTAACAATTCTGTCTGTCCCTGAGTAACAATTCTGTGGCCCTAACTAGCGTTTCTTTGTCCCTAAATAACGATTCTGTGGCCCTCATTAACAAGTCTGTGTCCCTGAGTAATGGTTCTCTGTCCCTAAGTAACTTCTCTCTGTCCCCAATTCTCGTTTCTGTGGCCCTAACTCTGTCCCTGTCCCTAGTACAGAGCGGTCTGCCTCTGTTCAATGACTGCAGGCAAATGAAGATTTCCAAAATGGCCGCTATATATACCTCGACCATTACACAGTGCTGGCTGCCTGGCTGCTGATTGGCTAATGTGATCACATGTCATTAAGGAATGCATTATGGGTCAGCGCGCCTTGTCTGCGCCCCTTCCCAGACATCCCCGCTCCGTCGCCGCACATGTCCGCCGCCATTTTAGGAAAAATTTCGATTCGCGCGTCCGAAGTAGGCTATTTTTCGGATTCGGCACGAATCGAAAATTTTCCAATATTCGACTCGAATTCCACTTTGCCTACTTCGATTCGCTCATCTCTACTCCTCACCTCACCCCTTCAGTCCCTCTCGCATTACTAACTTACTAAGTGACATATCGGCATGGATGTCACTCCACTTCCTCAAACTAAATCTTTCCAAAACAGAACTCATACTATTCCCTCCAGCCCGTGCCCCCTCCCCTGACTTCTCCATCAAGATCAATAATACAACCATCGGTCCCTCCCCTCATGCCAGGGTACTAGGTGTAATCCTGGACTCCCATCTGTCCTTTCAGTCCTATATCCAAACACTGTCTAAATATTGTAGACTTCACCTCTGCAACATCTCCAAGATACACCCGTTCTTAATCTTTGAAACCACTAAGCAACTTATTCACTCCCTTGTTATCTCTCGCCTTGACTATTGTAACTCCCTCATTGGCCTACCTCATCGCAGGCTATCCCTTCTTCAGTCTATCATGAATGCTGCTGCCAGACTCATCCACCTTACTAACTGTTCCATATCTGCCATCCCTCTCTGTCAATCCCTCCAATGGCTTCCCATTGCCCAACGAATAAAATTCAAAACATTAACAATAACCTATAAAGCCATTTAAAACTCTGCCCAAAATTACGTCACCAATCTTGTCTCCATATATCACCCAAACTGTCCTCTCCGCTCCTCCCACAAACTCCTTCTCCCTAGCTCCCTTGTCTCCTCCTCCCATGCTCATCTCCAGGACTTCTCCAGAGCCTCCCTCATCCTGTGGAACTCTCTACCCAAATCTATCTGTCTATTGTCTACTCTGCCCACTTTTAGGCAATCTCTGAAAACCTATAGGGAACCTATAGGAAAGCCTATACCACTTTCAGGTAATATTGGAATATTCTATTCCTCCTATCAGTTCATCCCCCACAGTTATTACCTTTTGTACCACCAGCCCCTCCCTTTTAGATTGTAAGCTTCAAGGAGCAGGGCCCTCCTAACCCTCTGTTACTGAACTGTATCATTGCTCTATTGTCTCTCTTTATATTGTAAAGCACTGAGCAAACTTTTTTGAGTTTGGGCAAGGTCACAGGGGCCCCATGATCCCCTATTGCCCGGGGGCCCCATGAGTTGTCAGTCCGTCCCTGCCTCTCTATTTTGCTTTCAATGAAACATGGTAAATGATCAGGTTTGTTTAGTGATCTGGTACATAGTGTATGTAATAATAAGCAATATATCCAATAATAAGTGGTAGTCCATAGCAAAACAAATACAATAAAATCATATTGTTTGCTGTGCATTGCTTGCTCTTTCAGCATTGGCATTGTACATTTGAATTACTTTATTAAATAATCTCTAGTGGCTTTTGTCCAACTACTCTCAAAGAACTTGTACACTTGGGCTGGCCATAAGTTATACAATTTTCATGTTCAATTTCCTTTAGATTTACCTTCAACTATGTGGCGCAGGGGCCTGTCTGATTGCATACAAATTGAAAGTGTTTAGATTTGACCTCATATTATACGGTTTTGATAAATCTAAGGGAAAATTTTACAAATTGTACAATGTATGGCCAGCCTTCTGGTAAACAGCAGTCTGAGCTGCATTACTCACAGCAAGTGCTTTCAAAAAGTGTTAACCTGTGTTATAAGTAGAGATGAGCGAATTATTCAAAAATTCGGTTCGGCTGATTCGCCGAATTTGCCGAATAAATTCGCTTCGAGCCGAATATATTCGCTGCGAATTTAACTTATAAAAAGGGTGTTTCTAGGCTTCAGAGAGCCTTTATATTAGTGCAGAACACTGTACCTTTAATTTAAATGCCCTTGGAGTCTGCTGGGGAAGAGAAATAATACTGTCAGTCAGTATGACATGCAGATGAGTGCCGTTGATCTTAGAATCACCGCACACTTCACTCATTTGGGCAGTCACGGGGCCAAAACCAGAGTGTGGAGCCACAGTGTGGCGGTGGAGGCAGCAGCAATGGGAGGCCATACAGCACCCTATGACAAAATGGAACCCACCAGCAGTGTGAGGAGACCTGAAAGTGGCACATGGCAGAGTGTGGCGATGGAGACAGCAGCAATGGGAGGCCGTACAGGGACCCATGACACACTCTGGACCTGGCAGCAGCATGAGGAGGCGGTACAGGGGCCCATGACAGATTACGGGCCTGGCAGCAGCATGAGGAGTCGGTATGGGGGCCCATGGCAGATTACGGGCCTGGCAGCAGCATGAGGAGGCGGTACAGGGGCCCATGGCAGAGTGGCGGAGCGTAAGCAGCTAAAATTGAAGGCCATACAGAGGCCTATGTTAAAAAGTCCCCCCAGCAGCAGCGTGGGGAGACGACTATCAAGAGTCCAATGGCAGAGTGGCGGAGCAGAAGCAGCTTCAATTGAAGGCCATACACAGGCCTAGGTTTAAAAGTCCCTCACAGTTAATTCCAATAACGAACTCTACTCCTCCGTGCAATCTACTTACGAGACCCTGGGCAGGTCTGGGTCCAATTTGTGGTAGAGACTGGTTTTGTTCAGCCATGCTTGAGCGAGTAATAACAGGTCTGTGCTGCCCTTTGGTGTCTGGCTTAATGCGCACAACACTGAACGTCCCAGCGTTTGTCAACGATTTGCCGTTAAGTGATGCAAACCCGCTGAACCACGTTCATGAGGAGCCGGTACAGGGGGCCATGAATCAGTATGGACCTGGCAGCAGCGTGAGCAGACGACAGAGGCACATGGCGCAGGGTGGCGGTGTAGGCAGCATTATTCTGAAGCCATACACAGGCCTAGGTTAAAAAGCGGAAGCCGTCAGCAGCGTGAGCAGACGACAGAGACACATGGCGCAGGGTGGCGGTGGATGCAGCAGTATTCGGAAGCCAAACACAGGCCTCGGTTAAAAAGCGGAAGCCGTCAGCAGACGACAGAGGCACATGGCGCAGGGTGGCGGTGGAGGCAGCAGCAATGGAAGGCCATACAGCACCCTATCACAAAATGGAACCCACCAACAGTGTAAGGAGACCTGAAAGTGGCACATGGCAGAGTCTGGCGATGAAGTCAGCAGCAATGGGAGGCCGTACAGGGACCCATGACACACTCTGGACCTGGCAGCAGCAAGAGGAGGCGGTACAGGGGCCCATGGCAGAGTGGCGAAGCGTAAGCAGCTTAAATTGAAGGCCATACAGAGGCCTATGTTAAAAAGTCCCCCCAGCAGCAGTGTGGGGAGACGACTATCAAGAGTCCAATGGCAGAGTGGCGGAGCAGAAGCAGCTTCAATTGAAGGCCATACAGAGGCCTAGGTTAAAAAGTCCCCCCAGCAGCAGCGTGGGGAGATGACTATCAAGAGTCCAATGGCAGAGTGGCGGAGCGGAAGCAGCTTCAATTGAAAGCCATACACAGGCCTAGGTTAAAAAGTCCCCCCAGCAGCAGTGTGGGGAGACGACTATCAAGAGTCCAATGGCTGAGTGGCGATCCGGGAAGTCAGCGTTGTGATTGCAGATGCAATGCAGAAATTCTACGAAGTAATGCCGTGGGTGCGAAGAAGATCATATACCGTCGTACTTCCATCCATAAGACGGAACAACCTGCGAACCGGGAGCTTTATTGCCCTGACCCGCTGAGCAGCTTCTGGGATACCCAAGAGGCCCATGGCAGAGTGGCAGAGCGTAAGCAGCTTCAATTAAAGGCCATACAGAGGCCTATGTTAAAAAGTCCCCCCAGCAGCAGTGTGGGGAGACGACTATCAAGAGTCCAATGGCTGAGTGGCGATCCGGGAAGTCAGCGTTGTGATTGCAGATGCAATGCAGAGATTCTATGAGGTGATGCCGTGGGTGCGATGAAGATCATATACCGTCGTACTTCCATCCATAAGACGGAACAACCTGCGAACCGGGAGCTTTATTGCCCTGACCCGCTGAGCAGCTTCTGGGATACCCAAGAGGCCCATGGCAGAGTGGCGGAGCGTAAGCAGCTTCAATTAAAGGCCATACAGAGGCCTATGTTAAAAAGTCCCCCCAGCAGCAGCGTGGGGAGACGACTATCAAGAGTCCAATGGCAGAGTGACGGAGCGGAAGCAGCTTCAATTGAAGGCCATACACAGGCCTAGGTTAAAAAGTCCCCCCAGCAGCAGTGTGGGGAGACGACTATCAAGAGTCCAATGGCTGAGTGGCGATCCGGGAAGTCAGCGTTGTGATTGCAGATGCAATGCAGAAATTTTATGAGGTAATGCCGTGGGTGCGAAGAAGATCATATACCGTCGTACTTCCATCCATAAGACGGAACAACCTGCGAACCGGGAGCTTTATTGCCCTGACCCGCTGAGCAGCTTCTGGGATACCCAAGAGTTTGGCTTCTGTGGGGAATATGGTTGAAAACTGAAACTTAAAGGCATGTTGACGGAAGGGCACCAGTGTCAGTGCTCCGGAGGGAATATAGCTTCAAAGCTGACACTTAAAGGTATATCGACGGTCAGAGACCACAGGAAGTGGAGCTTGCGTCTTAAATCGACTGAATGTGGCAGATGTGAAACGTCTACGGGCCGTATATGAAACGGGTTGTTCCTCTTTCTGGAATAAGTGTTGGAAATGGCCACTCTTTTTGGTGTGGCAATTTGTCTATTTAATTCCGATAACGGACTCTACTCCTCCGTGCAATCTACTTACGAGACCCTGGGCAGGTCTGGGTCCAATATGTGGTAGAGACTGGTTTTGTTCAGCCATGCTTGAGCGAGTAATAACAGGTCTGTGCTGCCCTTTGGTGTCTGGCTTAATGCGCACAACACTGAACGTCCCAGCATTTGTCAACGATTTGCCGTTAAGTGATGCAAACCCGCTGAACCACGTTCATGAGGAGCCGGTACAGGGGGCCATGAATCAGTATGGACCTGGCAGCAGTGTGAGGAGACCCGAAAGTGGCACATGGCGCAGGGTGGCGGTGGAGGCAGCAGTATTCAGAAGACATACACAGGACTAGTTTAAAAAGCGGAAGCCGTCAGCAGCGTGAGCAGACGACAGAGGCACATGGCGCAGGGTGGCGGTGGAGGCAGCAGTATTCGGAAGCCATACACAGGCCTAGGTTAAAAAGCGGAAGCCGTCAGCAGCGTGAGCAGATGACAGAGGCACATGGCGCAGGGTGGCGGTGGAGGCAGCAGTATTCGGAAGCCATACACAGGCCTAGGTTTAAAACTGGAACCCAGCAGCGTGAGCAGACGACAAAGACGCACATGGCAGAGGATGGATCTGGCAGCAGTATGAGAAGGCGGTACAGGGGCCCGTGGCACAGTGTGGTGATGGGGGCTACAGCAACTGGATGCCAGAAAGTGGCCGATAGGGCTATATACTGCATGGAATTATAAAGTTGTAAAGACAGCGGCCTATAAGGCTATACACACTATAACAATCATGACTTTATTGACCATTGGCCTATAAGGCTATACACAGCATGAATATCATGACTTATTCTGAGAGTGGTTTGGAAGGCTATATACAAAAAGTAATTCATGAGCTGTCTGGACAGCGGACAATAAGTACATATATACAAATCAATTCATCAGCTGTCCAGCCAGCGGCCTCAAAGGCGACACATATAGAAAGCAATTCATGAGCTGTTCAGACAGCGGCCTCTAAGGCGACAGATATACAAAGCAATTCCCGAGGTGTTCAGGGAGCGGCCTGAACGGCTAGGTTATTACTAAATATATTTTTGTGGCCAAACATCGGCCTATAAATAGATGTCTACACAGTGACAAAAAATTATGTCGCCAGACAGCGGCCTCTAAGGCGACAGATATACAAAGCAATTCCCGAGGTGTTCAGGGAGCGGCCTGAACGGCTAGGTTATTACTAAATATATCTTTCTGGCCAAACATCGGCCTATAAATAGATGTCTACACAGTGACAAAAAATTATGTCGCCAGACAGCGGCCCCTAAGGCGACAGATATACAAAGCAATTCCCGAGGTGTTCAGTGAGCGGCTTGAACGGCTAGGTTATTACTAAATATATCTTTCTGGCCAAACATCGGCCTATAAATAGATGTCTACACAGTGACAAAAAAGTAGGTCGCCTTACAGCGGCGTATCCTACAAATTGACATTATAAGAAATGGTTTAGACCAAAAAAAAAAAAAAAAAAAAAACTTTGATGCGATGCTATACCTTAGTAGATTGTGGAAAGTCGACAAGTCAAGCGTAACTGTGTACATTACAGAAAATCTTAACAAGACAACCAAACATGTGGCCAAACCGTGACCGATACAACAAGTTAACAATGTAAGAAACAGGAGGGGGCCAAACCGTGGCCAATAAATAAACAGTCCACCTCATTGATGAGATGGACAACACGTGTCAAATAAATATTTAAAAAAATTGCTATTCCATCGATCTGGAACTGGTCGACTATAAATAATTAAAAAGTTTAAATTCATGTGACAGTCGTCCAGCGACGTATAAATAATTTAAAAACACCAATTCATGAGGGGCCCGACCAGCAGAGTATAAGTCATTAAAAAGGTTCAATTCATGTGACGGTCGTCCAGCGAAGTATAAATAATTTAAAAACCCCAATTCATGAGGGGCCCGACCTGCAGAGTATAAGTCATTAAAAATGTGCAAAACATGAGTCGGCCGACCAGCAGCCTCTCAATAAAATATATATACAAATGTACGGATCAGGTGGAGGTCTTCCATTTGTCCCTAATAACATGTTTGGGGCATGATTCATGGCGGATTTAGTCAGTTGTGTCAGGAACTGGTGGTTTGAAATCCAGACTAATCCATGCCTGATTCATTTTCACAAACGTGAGTCTCTCCACACTTTGGGTGGACAGTAGTGTCCTCCGCGGAGTTACAAAACCTCCTGCCGCACTAAACACGCGCTCCGATGCCACGCTACTGGCCGGGTATGACAGCCTTTCAAGGGCAAATTCAGCTACTTGGGGCCAAAGGTCAAGTTTCGTTGCCCAGTAGTCAAGGGGATTGTCTACCTCGGTTGGCAGGGTGCTGTCCAAGTAGGCCCAAGCCTGTTGTTTGAGGTCCTGCTCCAGGTCCACCTGATGCTGCTGCTGCTGCGGCTGGTTAGTAGTTTCCTCACTGCGCTGGTGAAGAAAGCTACTCATCATCGACTGCAGACTGAGGCAGCCGCTGCTGGTGGAGCTGCCACTGCTCCTACCACCCCACCCCTCCCCTGCGTCCATGGCAGCGGAACGCGAGCGCACAGGGCCCACAGTATCTGAGGATGGACGTTGGCGCAGAAAGGCAGAGACCAACTGACTACATAGGTGGTTTTTATAGTACTTTATTTTGGCCTCCTTCTCAGCAGGTGTGAAAAAGGCCACCATTTTTGAACGGTAGCGAGGGTCCAACAAGGTGGACAGCCAAAAGTCATCCCTCTGTCTGAAGGTTATTATTCGGCTGTCGCTACGCAAGCAACCGAGCATGCTATGGGCCATTTGTGCCAAGGAATGCGAGGGACTCCCTGCCTCCATCTCCACAGCATACTGCCATGGTGCGTCTGGGTCCTCTGTCTCCTCCTCCTCCTCCTCTACCAGATGCTCCTGCTCCTCCACTCCTGTCCGCTGAGTGGAAAAACCACCCATTTCACTCAATAATTCCTGAGCACCAATGTCCTCCTCTACCTCCTCCTCTTCTTCCTGTCCTGCCCCCACAGGGGTCATGTGGCGTTGAGATCTGTGCGCCACGTCTACCGCACCCTGACCAGCCATTGTTAACAGCATTTGTTCCAGGACGTGCAACAGAGGAATGACGTCGTTCATCCCATAGTCCTGCCGACTCACGAATAGCGTGGCCTCCTCAAAGGGCCTGAACAAGCGGCAGGTGTCACGCATGAGCTGCCAATGGCTGACATCTAAGTTACACAGGGGAGTACCTTTATCCGCTTGTAACATCAGGAAATCGGTGATGGCCTTTCGCTGTTCGTAAAGGCGGTCTAACATATGTAGGGTTGAATTCCACCTTGTTGCAACGTCGCAGATCAGGCGATGCTGTGGAATTCCGTTCTGCCGCTGCAGCTCAAGGAGGGTGTGCTTTGCGGTGTAGGAATGGCTGAAATGCATGCAAAGTTTACGTGACATTTTAAGGATGTCTTGCAGTGGGATGGTGGATTTTAGGAACCGCTTGACAACCAGATTGAACATGTGAGCCATGCATGGCGCATGGCACAACCTTCCTTGACGCAGAGCAGACACCATGTTCTTTCCGTTGTCGGTCAACATGGTTCCGATTTTCAGTTTGCGCAGAGACAGCCATCTGTCGATTTCTCTGTTCATTACACTGAGAAGTTCCTCCCCTGTGTGACTACGTTCGCCAAGGCATACCAGGTGCAGCACAGCGTGACACCGTTGCGCCCTGCACATGTGATATGCCGGTCGGGTAATGGGACTTGGCACGGGGGTGGCGGCTGAGGACACGGCGGAAGAAGAGGTGGTAGAGGCGGACATCTTTGCTGGACCAAGGACGTGCAAACGTGGAGGCAAAAGCGGCGTGACCTGTCCAAGTTGCTGGTGCGGCTGTGCCGGCACCACGTTCACCCAGTGGGCCGTAAATGACATGTACTGTCCCTGACCGTAGTTACAGCTCCACACGTCGGCGCTGCCGTGCACTTTGGCAGAGACCGACATGCTCAAAGACTGGCCCACCATCTCTTCTACATGTGAATGCAGGGCTGGCACTGCCTTTTTGGCGAAGAAATGCCGGCTTGGCACTCTCCACCGCGGCGCGGCACAAGCCATCATTTCTCGGAAAGGTGCTGAGTCCACCACTTGGAAAGGGAGGGACTGCAGCACCAGCAACTTGGACAGGAGGACGTTCAGCTTCTGCACCGTCGGGTGCGTGCTCGCAAACTGTTGTCTCTTGGAAACGGATTCCAAGAAAGACTGCTGACGGAATCCGTGAAGAGGAGTAGCAGGAGAAGGAGCATCTGAACGAGCGGAAGATGCCAACGAGCGACAACTCCCCTCAGCAGAGGTGTTGGAGCCTTGACTGGCTGATAGAGGGCGATTGACGTCGGGTGACGGAGCAAGTAACGGAGCGGGTGATGGAGCGGGGGCTGGGGTGGGCAGAACCGCCGTATCTTTATCACGGTTTTCCCAGGCCACCGAATGGCGACGCTGCATATGCTGACGCAACGCTGTAGTCCCAACATTGGCCCCCTGGCCACGCTTGACTTTCTGGCCACATAGTCGACATACGCCTATGTTTACTTCCTCGGGCGGCTTGACGAAAAATTGCCACACCGCCGAGTAGGAAACTTTGCCCCCGATACTCCTCACTGGCTGACTGCTACTTCCTCCGTGCACACCGGCACCACTACTGGCCATGGTGGTAGGCTGCAGTGGAGCTGGTGCTCTACTCCGTGGCCGTTTGGCTCCACTGACACTGCTGCGACCCTGCTGCCTCCTGGGCAACCCACCGACTGTTTTGCTCGCTGGCAAGCTGGCACCCTCTTCTCCTGATGATGCGGAAGCAATAGCCTGATGACGACGAGGCTGCCAAGTGCGATCAGCCTCATCATCATCAATTAGGGTCTCCGCGTCACTACTAGCCTCCTCGGCTGCGTGTGGGTCAGGAGACAGACCTGTCTCTAGACCGGCTACCGAGCCACTCTCCTCGCCAGTACTTCTTCGCCTGGCTGCTGAAGAGGCGGATGTCTCCCCCCGCTCCTGACCGCCCTCTGTTAGCTCTTCCTCACTGTACAGTGGGGCTGAGCCCACAGCATGCGATACTTCGCTTGGTGAGGGAACACCAAAGGACAGGGGCAGGTCGAGGACACGTGATTTCAGTGGGCTTGCTCCCGGGCCATGCCAACTAACGGTTGTGTCTGACGTACCCACCGACCGTTGGCTGTAGGTGTCAGAGGTGACCTGGGAAGAGGAAGACGACCGAGTCAACCAATCGATGACGGCAGGGTTGTCGGTGGAGACACGACCGCTGGATGACACCGGGAGCACTGGCCTCTGGCTGCGACTAGTGCTGCCTCGACCCCTTCCTCTGCTGCCACGTCTGCTCGCTCCTGAAACATTGCCTCCTCTGCCACTCCTCTGCGTGTTGTCTGACATACTCTTTAATTCAATAAGCACCCCAAAAATAAAACCGGATTTAACTCTTTGAACGTACAATAGTGGTTGTGAAGCAGAAAGTCAGTTTATTGTACACAATCGGTCAATTGCAGCTTGCCGTTGGCTGTAAACTGTACGTTTATGTCACTGGAATGCACTAATCACCCAAAAAATATTACCACCAGCCGGTGTGTAAATGGATTTAACTCTTTGAACATACAATAGTGGTTGTGAAGCAGAAAGTCAGTTTATTTAGCACAATCGGTCAATTGCAGCTTGCCGTTGGCTGGAAACTGTACGTTTCTGTCACTGGAATGCACTAATCACCCAAAAAATATTACCGCCAGCCGGCGTGTAAATGGATTTAACTCTTTGAACGTACAATAGTGGTTGTGAAGCAGAAAGTCAGTTTATTTAGCACAATCGGTCAATTGCAGCTTGCCGTTGGCTGGAAACTGTACGTTTATGTCACTGGAATGCACTAATCACCCAAAAAATATTACCGCCACCCGGCGTGTATATGGATTTAACTCTTTGAACGTACAATAGTGGTTGTGAAGCAGAAAGCCAGTTTATTTAGCACAATCGGTCAATTGCAGCTTGCCGTTGGCTGGAAACTGTACGTTTATGTCACTGGAATGCACTAATCACCCAAAAAATATTACCGCCACCCGGCGTGTAAATGGATCTAACTCTTTGAACGTACAATAGTGGTTGTGAAGCAGAAAGTCAGTTTATTTAGCACAATCGGTCAATTGCAGCTTGCCGTTGGCTGGAAACTGTACGTTTATGTCACTGGAATGCACTAATCACCCAAAAAATATTACCGCCACCCGGCGTGTAAATGGATCTAACTCTTTGAACGTACAATAGTGGTTGTGAAGCAGAAAGTCAGTTTATTGTACACAATCGGTCAATTGCAGCTTGCCGTTGGCTGGAAACTGTACGTTTCTGTCACTGGAATGCACTAATCACCCAAAAAATATTACCGCCAGCCGGCGTGTAAATGGATTTAACTCTTTGAACGTACAATAGTGGTTGTGAAGCAGAAAGTCAGTTTATTTTGCACAATCGGCAAACTGCAGCACCAACTGTGCACGACAGCCACCAAAAAAAAAGGGTGTATGTCACTTTAAATTTTCGATTCTTTGATAGCTGTGGCCCTAAGTAACGATTCTGTGTCCCTGAGTAACGATTCTGTGTCCCTGAGTAACGATTCTGTGGCCCTAAAGTCTCTGTGGCCCTAACTCTGTCCCTTAATACACACAGGTCTGTCTCTCTTGAATGACCGGAGGCTAATGGAGAATTCTAAGATGGCCGCGATTTATAGCTCCACCATTACACAGTGCTGGCTGGCTGCTGATTGGCTAATGCGATCACATGTCATGAATGCATTATGGGTCAGCGCGCCTTGTCTGCGCGCCTTCCCAGAGATCCCCGCCCCATCTTCTCTGTCCATTTTCTCCGTCGCCACACATGTCGCCGCCATTTTTGGGAAAATTTGATTCGTGCATCCGAAGTTTGCTAATCTTCGGATTCGTCGCGAATAGAATTTTTCCAAATCTTCGGAACGAATTCCACTTCGTCATGTTCGATTCGCTCATCTCTAGTTATAAGGGTTAAATGTTTTTAGTTATTTGAAAGCGCCCTTTAACCTTTTTTTTTTTGTTTTTTGAGGTGATGGGGGTGTAAATAATTTAAAAAAATAACTCACTTTTATTTATAACTGACTTTTCATTCAATAAATTATATAGCATTTACAATTGCTACACAAGAAATATTGTAAGGTAATGTTATTAAAAAATTACATTTCCTTTTCTTTTTGCAACTGCTGCAATTTTTTGTAAAATATAATAGAAAGTGGCAACCTGAAGGCATTCTGTACACTATTGGTGCACAGAACGCCTTGATAAATATACGGTAATTTCCTGCTTGTGTGATTGGCTCACTGATTTCCCAAAAATCTGCACTAAGATGCAAGTCAAATTTAGGCACCCCCAGTAATAGGAATTTCAGTTTTGTTGGGATACTACCTACAGGACTAAATACTTCCAGAGAATGGCAGACCCTGCAGCTTTTATAATCAGAACACTGAGAGTGCACCAGATGAATATAATGAACCAGACCATCCCATTCAGAATCAGTCTGCAAAGGACATGGTTAAACAAACAGCTACTTCTTCAGAATAGAAAAAGGAAACATTTGTTAAAATCCTTGCAATGTACATTGATTACCCAGAGTGCATTTTTTTTAACAAAAGGGGAGTTACTTTTAAGAAGGAGTGCTAGCTTTAAATACGTAAGCATTTATCAAGCTTCAAAGGTGCCATTGATCCCTAGCCTGCTGAATTATTTAGGTGCTTTTCCACGTACCTCACCATCATGCTTCCTGAAGGATGCCCCAAAGGAAAAAATGGTAGCCCCTATGCAAATACATAATATAATGCTCTTTCACTCTTTTAGGGTGGCTTAATAGTATCCATGCGTAACAATGTGATTGTATGGTTCATCAAAGAATCTGACAATAAGGCTGGCCATACACTATGCAATTTTCTGTCCAATTTCTGCCCACTTTCCTTTAGATTTACCTTCAACTATGTAGTGCAACGGCCTGCCTAATTGGATACAATTGAAAGTGTTGTTTAGGTTTGACCTCATATTATATGATTTTTGGTAAATCTAAAGAAAAATTCTCAAGAAAATTGTATAATGTATAGCCAGCCTAAGATCACATCAGCCAAAAGTAAACCAATTGATCATATTGAAATTAGTCCAATCGGTTGTGGTAGAAAACACAATCATATTAAAGATCTATTTAGAATGATAAAATCACTGTGTGCATGGTCTGTTCAAGTGCTCTTTAATCTTTTTTTGGTATGTTGTGAGGGATGTAATGTTTCTGCCAAATAAATCCATTGGATATGCAGTCATATGAAAAAAATCGATGGGTGTAAGGCCATCTCTAGTTTCATAAGTTTAAATTTTGAGTGCAAAATACGATCAGATCGCAAAACGCTGTGGTCAGTATATGGTGGATTGCTTGACCACCCTGTTTACAGTTTTCAATCAATACAATTATCTGATTGTATAGAGGATTGATGTGTGTATGGCCACCTCAATAGAGATAAGTACTTACCTTCAGATGACATACAGTGCCTGGTATTCTCCTTTCCCGATCAACCATGAAATTACTTTGTAGGGGACTTTTTTTTTTCTTTCCTGCAGTTTACTACCACTTTAATGTGATGTTCTTTTGCATTTACAAGCTAAAATAAAAAGTTTATACAATGAAACACTTCACGCTCACCTATTAATATGTGAAAATAAAGCTGCAGCACTCAAAGTTTCTAAACAATATATACTATATTGCCAAAAGTACTGAGACATCCCTCCACATCATTGGATTCAGTTGTTCCAATCACCTCCATGGCCACAGGTGTATAAAATCAAGCACCTAGGCATGTAGACAGCAGCTACAAACATTTGTGAAAGAATGGGTCGCTCTCAGGAGCTCAGTAAATTCGAGCGTGGTACTGTGATAGGTTGCCACCTGTGCAATAAGTCCATCCGTGAAATTTCCTTGCTACTAAATATTCCACACTCAACTGTTAGTGGTATTATAATAAAGTGGAAGCAACTGGGAACAACAGCAACTCAGCCACAAAGTGGTAGGCTACATAAAATGACAGAACAGGATCAGCGTATACTGAAGCACACAGTACGCAGAAGTCGCCAACTGTCTGCAGAGTCAATAGCTAAAAACCTCCAAATTTCATGTGGCCTTCAGATTAGAACAACAGTGCATAGAGAGCTTCATGCAATGGGCTTCCGTGGCAGAGAAGCTGCATCCAAGCCTTACATCACCAAGTGTAATGCAAAGTGGTGTAAAGCACACCGCCACTGGACTCTAGAGCACTGAAGAAGTGTTCTCTGGAGTGACCAATCATGCTTCTCTGTCTGGCAATTCGAAGGACGTGTCTGGGTTTGGCGGTTGCCAGAACGGTACTTGCCTGACTGCATTGTGCCAAGTGTAAAGTTTGGTAGAGGGAGGATTATGATGTGGGGTTGTTTTTCAGGGGTTGGGCTTGGCCCGTTAGATCCAGCGAAGGGAATGCTTAAGATGTCAGCATACCAAAACATTTTGGACAATTTCATGCTCCAAATTTCTTGGGAACAGTTTGGGGATAGCCCTTTCCTGTTCCAACATGACTGCAAACTGGTGTGCAAAGCAAGGTCCATAAAGATATGGATGAGCGAGTTTGGGGTGGAGGAACTTGACTGGCCTGCACAGAGTCCTGACCTCAACTCGATAGAACACCTTTGGGATGAATTAGAGCGGAGACTGCGAGCCAGGCCTTCTCATCCGACATCAGTGCCTGACATCACAAATGCACTTCTGGCAGAATGGTCAAACATTCCCATCGACACACATCTAAACCTTGTGGACAGCCTTCCCAGAAGAGTTGAAGCTGGTATAGCTACAAAGGGTGGGCCAAGTCAATATTTAACCCTACGGACTAAGACTGAGATACCAATAAAGTTTGTGTGCATGTAAAGGCAGTATACTTTCGGCAATATAGTGTATATTCCCCAATGTGCCGTGTTAAACAGTGTATAAAAAACTTTCAAAGTAGAACTTCATTCTCTCAATCATCATGGACTATTTTTATTCCTTATCATGCTAGCACTAGTAAATAGATGGGAAAGTATATTATATTTACTTGTTTTAAACTTTTTTTAGATTTCCATAGTTGCTTCCTGGTTTCCAGGCCTAGGCAAATGATGTCATACATCCTAGGAGTCTTCAGGAGGAGAGGAGAGGCTTTCTCAGCTAAGGTAGATGGATTGTTGATTCCAGGAAGTAAATTAATCTGCCCTTACCTAAGAAGGCCGTGGCCAGACATGCTAGAGGGGTGTTTTTCAAAGTGATTTCTCAGCAAAATAAAGCTTGGAGACATGGATGGATGGGGGAGTTTGCTTTGAATATTAAAAATGAGTTAAATAGTTTGTGCTGCTCAGATGCAGTGTATTTCCGCTTTAAGTATTAATACACCACCAATCACAACAAAAACTGTATTAATAAAAAATACACTACATAACTATAGTGCCATGCGTGTATAAATAATTTGTGAGCAAATTAATAATCAGTGCATTCATCAGTTCATGCTCACATAAATCTCAACATGTGTAAGTGAATCTCCAACAACCACCTAGAGCAAGTAGATAGACTCATGTTATAAGGGGACCTTCATATTATAAAAGTTCCTACAGTACTAGTTCCCCTGTAAAAGCCGAGCTCAGCTTCACCACTGGCTCTTTGATGTTTTTTCTTTAAGAGGTTCACTCCAAACAAATTAATCCGACCATAAAAGGATACAGAAATGAAACAGATTGTGCTCTCTGTATATGAATATTTGTTACACTTTATTTGTACAATAAAAGCACACTCACAAATGAAACTATGCTCAGAGGCAGAACATTGCTAATACAGAGTAGGATGCAACCTGCAGCTCACCGATCCAGTTGACCGCTCCAGTGCTTGCAGAGATCAGGCTGCTTCTCCAAGGGGAGAAAACACCTCTTCTCTGTTAGTGTGCCTCACGGCACTCCACCCAACATGTTTCGTCTATTTGACTTTCTCGAGGGGATAAAAAGGACCCATCTGTGTTACTTGACAACTGCAGTTGCAACAGAGAGCTACAGAATGCTGATATTTCAAAGTAACAATCTTTAAAAAGAGGCTGTTTCAATGTCGCCAGTAGCATTTTGTAGCACTCACAAGAGGCAGGGATCACAGAAGAAATTCATGATGAAAGACAATGATAAAAGACAATGAGGTGTGATGCCAGATGCAAAATGTTGCCTGTACCTTGGTCTGAGATCCTTTCAAGCTTTAGTAGTAGTGGGCTTGAAGATTTTCAGGATAAGTGGTGTGACTAAACCCCTGGGAGACGGTGAAATGGAATCCAGTTCTGGACAATTTTGTAAGTGATCCTGATTAGAGATGAGCGAATTTTTCAAAAATTCGATTCGGCTGATTTGGCGAATTCCAGGAAGAAATTCGATTCGATGCGAATTAATTCGCTACGAAGTTAACTTATAAAAAGGGTTTCTAGGCTTCAGAGAGCCTTTAAATTAGTGCAGAACACTGTACCTTTAATTTAAATGCCCTTGGAGATGAGGAAGGAGAAGGAGAAGGATGAGAAGAAGGAGAAGGAGAAGGATGAGAAGAAGGAGAAGGAGAAGGATGAGAAGAAGGAGAAGGAGAAGGATGAGAAGAAGGAGAAGGAGAAGGATGAGAAGAAGGAGAAGGATGAGAAGAAGGAGAAGGATGAGAAGAAGAAGAAGGAGAAGGAGAAGGAGAAGGAGGAGAAGGATGAGAAGAAGGAGAAGGATGAGAACTAGGAGAAGGATGAGAAGAAGGATGAGAAGAAGGAGAAGGATGAGAAGAAGGACAGTTCTGTGACAGTTTCTGTCTATTTCTGACAGTTCTGTGACATTCCGCTGTATGGAGGGAATGTCCCAGAACTGTCAGAAATAGTCTATTTCTGACAGTTCTGGGACATGTATGGAGTGAATGTCCCAGAACTGTCAGAAATAGTCTATTTCTGACAGTTCTGGGACATTCACTCCATACAGCGGTTTCAACCGCTGTATGGAGGGAATGTCCCAGAACTGTCATAAATAGTCTATTTCTGACAGTTCTGGGACATTCCCTCCATACAGCGGTTGAAACATTGTATCTATTTGTTTCCATAAATGGATCCATTTATGGAAACAAATAGATACAATGTTTCAACCGCTGTATGGAGGGAATGTCCCAGAACTGTCAGAAATAGTCTATTTCTGACAGTTCTGGGACATTCACTCCATACAGCGGTTTCAACCCATGGATCCATTTATGGAAACAAATAGATACAATGTTTCAACCGCTGTATGGAGGGAATGTCCCAGAACTGTCAGAAATAGTCTATTTCTGACAGTTCTGGGACATTCACTCTATACAGCGGTTGAAACATTGTATCTATTTGTTTCCATAAATTACATTCTGCAGATACACTTAGAGGAGCTCTGCAGATACACTTTTTGCCGGCTTGGAATTATTCTTATTTTCATCCTACTTCTTCTTCTTCTTCTTCTTCATCCTCATCCTCATCCTCTTCTTCTTCTTCTGAGGATGAGGATGAGGATGAAGAAGAAGAAGAAGAAGAAGAAGTAGGATGAAAATAAGATTAATTCCAAGCCGGCAAAAAGTGTATCTGCAGAGCTCCTCTAAGTGTATCTGCAGAATAGAGGAACTCTGCACATACACTTTTTGCTGGCTTGGAATTATTCTTATTTTCATCCTACTTCTTCTCCTTCTTCTTCTTCATCCTCATCCTCTTCTTCTTCTTCTGAGGATGAGGATGAAGAAGAAGAAGAAGAAGAAGTAGGATGAAAATAAGATTAATTCCAAGCCGGCAAAAAGTGTATCTGCAGAGCTCCTCTAAGTGTATCAGCAGAGCTCCTCTAAGTGTATCTGCAGAATAGAGGAACTCTGCACATACACTTTTTGCCGGCTTGGAATTATTCTTATTTTCATCCTTCTTCTTCTTCTTCTTCTTCTTCTTCATCCTCATCCTCATCCTCTTCTTCTTCTTCTGAGGATGAGGATGAAGAAGAAGAAGAAGTAGGATGAAAATAAGATTAATTCCAAGCCGGCAAAAAGTGTATCAGCAGAGCTCCTCTAAGTGTATCTGCAGAATAGAGGAACTCTGCACATACACTTTTTGCCGGCTTGGAATTATTCCTATTTTCATCCTACTTCTTCTTCTTCTTCTTCATCTTCATCCTCATCCTCTTCTTCTTCTTCTGAGGATGAGGATGAGGATGAAGAAGAAGAAGAAGAAGAAGAAGTAGGATGAAAATAAGAATTCCAAACCGGCAAAAAGTGTATGTGCAGAGTTCCTCTATTTCTGACAGTTCTCTGACAGCTTCTTCACATGTACAGCGGTTGAAACATCTGTATCCTAAATGGAAACTAATAGATACAATGTTTCAACCGCTGTACATGTGTTCCTTCTGTCAGAGAACTGTCAGAAATAGCGGAGCTCTCTGCAGGGACACTTTTGCCGGCTGATCGGGAAAAATCCGATTCGCGCACCCGAAGTAGGCAAATATTCGGATTCGCCGCAAATCGAATTTTTCCTGAAATTCGTATCGAATTCCGGTTCGCCTGGTTCGATTCGCTCATCTCTAATCCTGATGTTGAACTGTTTATGCTGCTGTAATCCAGCTACTGCTATTGCTTGTTGTTTTATTATAGACACAGATTGCTTGTTTGTTACCATGTATAGTATATTGTTCCTTCCTTTAGCTGTTTATTTTCTTACATCTCCTCACACCATTGTAAGATTAGATTTAGATGTCACTACAAGCACACATCTCATGTGACTTTTGTGACATTTTGCCTCTTGTTTTGTCTATGCTCTGGGCATGTGCAGTTGCTCCTCTTTATTTCCTCTTCTGATTTCCTTGTCGTAACAGTTTTTTTTATCATACTAAATTCAAAGAGAAAAATAGCTTTATGTCCTTTATCTTATTTATAACCAAATTTCTTTATGTGAAGAGATACATGTTATTAAAGCAATTTGCTTCATGTAATATATCATATTTTAGGCAAAGCTACAATAAATCTTCTCCAAAACTGTAATACAGAAAGTAGGAAGTGAAGGATTTGCTAATCCACAAAATATACGTATTTAGTTTTACAACATGAAGCCCGTGTGCCTTGTACCATGCTCCTCTCAATAGCCTGTGAGGCATGATTTAGTAGTTGATGGCCTTCCTGGGAATATCACTTACCAGTAAATCACATTCAATATTTGTGTACTTTCTCTAAGGATCTTATTCCTGTCTATCACAGCTATTCTCTGTGACACTTATGGCAATGCACTTTCCAATCATATTGAAGATTAAAGACATAAAGAAGAACTCTTAGGCTTTTTTTCAGATAGGCGGCAGTGCTTACCCTCTGAAAAGTGATCCACAGTTTCCCACATTAGATCGCTTTTCAGAGGGCATTATATTAGTGGCTGACAGGCATTCAAGAGGCACTACTTCTGTCTCCTGACACCTATTTGTTTTGTGTTTTTTTTAATTACTCTATAAATGTGGTTTGCTTGCAGTTGCAGTGTGATCTCAATGGGCAAGTTTGACAGGTAGTGGCATTTGTACAGCCCTGTCAGGTTCTAATGTTAAGATTTCAGTGGGCAGAAGAGAAAGGGAGGGGGCTCAGCCACCTTTTTTATGACCCCACTTCCTCCTGTGTGAAAGAGCCCTTACTATCCCAAGGTTATATAAGGAATAATTATAATATTTAATATAACAAATGTTTCTAAAGTCCCCTCCATATACAACAACAATTTTGGCCCAGGAGAAAAAAAAAATGATTCAATTCCCCCATCCAAAAATCTTTACTGCCAGCTATGAGGTGGTATCAAAAAGTTTCAAGACTAGTTTTGTAACACGCCAACAGATGGCATCACAAGGCTGCACACACAGTCGCAGGGATCACTGACCTTCATAAGTCAGTGTGCCAAAAGACATTGTCCTGAGTACATCGGGAGCTGTGCAACTGGTGCTATTCTGACCACGTGCGTTACCACATCTGCTATTTCATCATGGACAGCAAGTGAGAACAAATCTGCCATAGACACATTTGACATGATTCAGCAAGATTTCAGCAATGCCGCAATAAGTCGTTTTGAGTGGCATGTGCGCTTCAAGAGCAGAAGAACATCACTGGAAAACGATGAAAGATCAGGAAGACCTTCTGCAAGCTCAACCCCTGAAAATGCCCTCTTCCTGAAGATGAAGATTTAGCTCAAAGGTCGCCACTTTGACAACATTGCGAAGATCCAGTGATTTGCCTAGTTTCACACAGAATTTCACATTTGTTCTTTCTTCTAACTTTCTGTCTATGATGAAATAGCAGACGTGGTAACTCACGTGGTCAGAATAGTACCAGGACAATGTCTTTCAGCACACTGACTTATGAAGGCTGGTGCTCCCTGTGACTGTGCATGCAGCCTTGTTCTGCCATTTAAAATATCAAAAAATGTTATAATCAGCGCAGCTACATATATTTATATATACTTGTACAGATACCAGTGGAAAAATATATATAAATAAATCTCAAACACAATAAAATAATGCAAGTTGAACACTTGTTAGCGAATTTCACCTCACCCTAACAAAAATCGATAAAATTAAAAGTGCAGCGCAATATAGACATATCAACACAATTAGTGCAAAAATATCCATGGAGATTTTTGGTAGACTATATAAGGTTTGGCATTATTTACTCCTCTGCCTACTGAAGAAGCCCGTATGTGGGCGCAACGCATCTAGGGAGGAGGAGCTGATCTTTGTTACGATTGCTATCTTGCTAGCGGAGTGGTGACCGGAATCTTTAAAATATATGCTGTTTTTATATGAATATTATGCAAGTGTTATTTTAATAGTGGAGAAAATAAGTCTCAAACAGAGAGCACTATGTTTTGGCCTTTTTATTACATGGTCACATATCCATCAATCTCTGAGTATTAGCAGAGGAGAAGTGGGATAACACTTGGATAAGAAGTGGATTTCGGGACCAGAAGGGCTGCTTTATTGTGAATGGGATGTGCTCTTAATGATATATTAGAGGTGAGCAGGTTTTTCGCCTGGTGTGGTGGAGGTGCACTAATTGTGTAAGGAAGAAAGGAAGAAGTGTGTACAGTCACGTGTGGATGTGCATGTGCAGCGAAGATTTAATTGGACGTTTATATTTTGGAATTTGGTTACATTATCATTCATTTTTGCACTAATCGTGTTATGTCTACAGTTGCAAGAAAAAGTATGTGAACCCCTTGGGATTACGTGGAGTTTTGCATGAATTGGGCATAAAATGTGCTCTGAACGTCATCTAAGTCACAACAATAGAAGAACACAGTCTGCTGAACATAATACTACACAAACATTAGATGTTGCCATGGTTTAATTGCACATAACATGTAAACATTCACAGTGCAGGGAGGAAAAAGTATGTGAGGCCCTAGCTTAATGACTTCTCCCAGAGCTAATTGGAGCCAGGAGTGAGCCAACCTTGACTCCAATCAGTGTGATGATATTGGATGTGTTGCTGACAGCTGTCCTGCCCTTAAAAAACACACACCTGTTTTGGGTTTACTGGTTTCAAGAAGCACTGTCTGATGTGAACCATGCCTCGCAGAAAAGAGCTCTCAGAAGACCTACGATAAGAATTGTTGACTTGCATGAAGCTGGAAAGGGTTACAAAAGTATCTCCAAAAGCCTTGATGTTCATGGGTCCACGGTAAGACAGACTGTCTACCAATGGAGAAAGTTTAGCACTGTTGCTACTCTCCCTAGGCGTGGTCGTCCTGTAAAAATGACTGCAAGAGCACAGCGCAGATTGCTGCATGAGGTAAAGAAAAATCCCATTATGTCAGCTAAAGACCTACAGAAATCTCTGGCACATGCTAACATTTTTGTTGACACATCTACAATAAGGAAAACATTAAACAAGAATGGAGTACATGGGAGGACACCACGGAGGAAGTCATTGCTGTCCAAAAAGAATATTGCAGCACGTTTGAAGTTTGCAAAAGAGCACCTGGATGTTCCACAGCACTACTGGCAAAATATCCTGTGGACAGATGAAACCAAGATTGAGTTGTTTGGGAAGAACACACAACACTGTGTGGAGAAAAAAAGGTACAGCACACCAACATCAAAACCTCATCCCCACTGTAAAACATAGCGGAGGGAGCATCATGGTTTGGGGCTGCTTTGCTGCCTCAGGGCCTGGACGGATTGTTGTCATTGATGGGAAAATGAATTCCAGAGTTTATCAAGACATTTTGCAGGAAAACGTACGACCATCTGTCCGCCAACTGAAGCTCCGCAGAGGATGGGTGATGCAACAGGACAATGACCCAAAGCATACAAGTAATTCAACAAAACAATGGCTGCAACAGCACAGAATACGCCTTCTGGAGTGGCCCAGTCAGAGTCCTGACCTCAACCCGATTGAAATGCTGTGGCATGACCTTAAGAGAGCGATTCACACCAGACATCCCAAGAATATTGCTACACTGAAACAGTTTTGTGAAGAGGAGTGGTCCAAAATTACTCCAGATCGTTGTGCAGGTCTGATCTGCAACTATAGGAAACGTTTGGTTGAGGTTATTGCTGCCAAAGGAGGGTCAACCAGTTATTAAGTCCAAAGGTTCACATACTTTTTCCTCCCTGCACTGTGAATGTTTACATGTTATGTGCAATTAAACCATGGCAACATCTAATGTTTGTGTAGTATTATGTTCAGCAGACTGTGCTCTTCTATTGTTGTGACTTAGATGACGTTCAGAGCACATTTTATGCCCAATTCATGCAAAACTCCACGTAATCCCAAGGGGTTCAAATACTTTTTCTTGCAACTGTATATTGCACTGCAATTTTAATTTGATCAATTCTTGTTCTACCATCAGTGTGTTACAAAACTAGTCTCTAAACTTTATGATACACCTCGTATTATACTCAGGCAGCTGTGACACCCATTACAAGGAGAATGACAGGCGCATGGTGTAGCAATCCATGTATGTAGTATGAAGTTCCAAATGGGCAGGGGTAGTCCAGTAGGCACTGAGGGCAAGCTGCGATGGAGCGAAGCATACTCTGCGGCAGAAGGAACAAAGGAACACAGCGCCTCTGAGCGTGTACTGTAATAGTATTTTAATAAGAAGATAAGTAGCAACTCACATCGTAGTAATTAAAAACAGGGTCATGTAGTGGAGAGGTAAAACGTCTTATGCCAGATGTTGGGTTACTGTACCAGAAGGAGATAGCCTAGATCCACCAGCAGATGGTGCTGTGTATGTGTAGCATAGGTGGTGAAGCCTGTTAGAGTCTCCAAGATGTCCAAGGTCAGTCACGTTTGGTGTCTGACATCATTAACGTTCGACGCCTTTCTGAGCATGCGTAGGACAAGCGTCGGTGTGGTATGTGTAGCATAGGTGATGAAGCCTGGCAGAGTCTCCAAGATGTTCAAGGTCAGTCACCTTCGGAGTCTGACATCATCAATGTGCTATGCATTTCTGAGCATACGAATGTCGCCCGGCACGCTCTTTCATCAGGCAGGCTATCTTGGACATCTTGGAGACTCTGCCAGGCTTCATCACCCATGTTACACATACACAGCACCATCTGCTGGCGGACCTAGACTATCTCCTTCTGGTACAGTCATCCAACATGTGGCATAAGATGTTTTACCTCTCCCCTACATGACCCTGTTTTTAATTTCTAAGATGTGAGTTACTACATATCTTCTTATTAAAATACTATTACAGTACACACTTAGAGGCGCTGTGTTCCTTTGTAGATGTGACACCCATGGCTGCTGGCACTGCTGAACAGTAATTGCATCAGTGCAGTCACTGATTGGCCACTTGCAGGGCCACTAATGGCTCAATTTGTGAACAATTGATCATGAATCAATAAACATTTGCACCATCTAGGGGAGCTTAAAGGCATATTTACTTGCCAAACATGCTCTAGTATTCTCTGTACATTCGTTGATTGTATTTGCCACATTTAAATGACAGAAAATGTGTTTAATGTAATAGCCAGGGAATGGCTGTCACTAATACAATAGATGTATGCAATAAACATAGCTTTAACATACTAGTCCAGGGGTGTCAAACTGGCGTCCCTCCAACTGTTGCAAAACTACAAGTCCCATGAGGCATTGCAAGGCTGACAGTTACAAGCATAACTCCCAAAAGCAGAGGCATGATGGGACTTGTAGTTTTACAACAGCTGGAGGGCCGCCTGTTTGACACCCCTGTACTAGTCAATGGTTGAATAATGGGTGAGAACATGTTACATAAGATCTCAGTAACTTTTTTTCCAGTTGAAGAACAAAAAATAGCAAGATGTCAAGATATGTTTTTTCACTCACCAAGTGTATCTGCAAATCTATATTTACATATACTTAGCATCTCCTTTCCTTATGTTGGGATCTGCAGCAGCATCTGTAACCAGGATTGAAATCAGTACCTTTTAGTTGAGGTAAGTTTCCTATGCAGGCGGTTTGTGAATGGATGAAGATTGGATACTGCTTTTAGATAGTATTGTATTGACCGTATGGATCATACTGCTCTGTCCAAAAAACAAAAGCAAACATTCATAACTTTCACTCTAAATTGCTCCGACTTTGTACTTTTACATTTTTTAAATAAATTCTTTATTTTTCAGTTTTAGACAGTACAGAAAGAAAAGTTTTTCACAGTAAGACCGGAGGGTATAAAGTCAAAGGGAGAAAGGTACGTATCAGCAGGTACGTATAATATAACGTGTAAGGCGTATAATATATCACAGTTAAGGTAAAACCGGTTCTGGTTGTTCCAGCAAGTACAGTTACATCTTTGTACATTTTCATATTAAAATACCTTTTTTTTTTTTTTTTTACATTTTTAAGCTGCATTGTTGTACCATACAGATAAGGCTATTAAGGTCTCAATTTCTTTTGTGTCTTTTTTTATTTTATTTATCAGAGGTGCATGTGGTGCCTTATCTCCTGCAAGCTGTAAATGTTAATAAGCTAGCATAACAAAGCTGGGTACCTTTGTGGTTACTTTGCCGAAACAATCGATGCTTAACCACTGAAAGTGTTACTAAACCCACAACAGTAAAATCAGTCTGTATATGCAGTAAAGCATGCTTGTTATACTCACTGTGTAACCTAAGGGGTTAATCCTCTACATTTTGTAAAAATGCTGTTTGATCCTGACTTCTGTGATCCTCCCCTTCTTCCAGTGTCCCCCTCTTATATCATGATACGACATATCGTGTGGAGACACTGCACATGTTCAGTTTGGTGTGTATTACTAGATGTTTTTTTTTTTCTTGGGAGAGTGCATGCAATCAGCACTGGGCCAATCAGCACTCTCCAGACAGAGGTCAGGGGTTTTTCATCCTCCTAGAGCAGAAAGAAAACTCCTCCTACAAACTTTAACATGTGCTCTGATGGACACTGATAGAAGTTACAAGACTGCTGTAACTGCTGATAAGAAAAGGTATTTAGCAGTTTATATTTACTAAAATAATTGCATTTCCATGTTTTGTGTACTGTGGGAGACCAAATATAATGAATGTAGGGTCCTGGTTTAAGCTTCGGACGATTTTACCCCTTCATGACCACGCAATTTTTTGCTATTTAGCGCTGCTCTACTTTAACTGGTAATTGTGTGTTCATGCAATGCTGCACCCAAATGAAATATATATAATTTATTTCACACAAATAGAGCTTTATTTTGGAGTCATTTTATTACCACTGGGTTTTTATAGTTTTTATTACATAAAAGAAAAACTACAGAAAATGTGAAAAATTTTAAATAATGATGACCAGTTTCTCATGCAAAGCTCATGATTTCTCAAGGCACTCCTCTCACACTCAAAGTACAGTACTTTGTTGTAAAGTTTCCTGATCCTGATTATGTGTTGCTCTCTCTGTTTGTGGCAAGTGTCAGGCCCATAGTAGTCTACAAGAAGCTTCTGACACCAAATGCTCTATAAAATGTCACTCAAGCATGTTCATCAGTAGAGATGTGCACAATGGAAACAATTGTTTTGTATCAGTTTCATTTGTTAAATAAATCATTTTGTTTCATCATATTGGTTATGTTAGAATGATTTGTTTTCTGAATGAATCGTTATTTCAGGAGAGCATATATTTTTCATTCTAATGTATTCAAATTTTCAAAAGGTCTGTTATTCTTTTGTTGCAAGATTGGCTGTATTCGTTTTAACAAAAATAATTAATACATATTCATTCATTATGTTAGTAGCACCCTCCTAGAAAGGTGCTAAGATGTAAATAGTTGAGTACAGCATCTTATGGTTTTCTGTTTAACAAGAGATTGTTAGGCAAATTTAGTGTATCTCTCTCTCTCTGCTTAACAGAAGAGCTACAATTGTTTAGCTAGTTTATCCTGTGTGACTCACAGTGCTGCTGTATCTGGGTGAAGGTTCATCTCTATCCTGGTAATCAAGGAAGGTTCTGGGTGTACAGTATGAGCCATGTAGATGAGCAGTATGAATATGGATGCAGCTTCAGCCAATTACAGGGAGTGGTGCCCCTGAGCATGCTGGGTGCAAGCATTTATATTCAGTGAGCACATGGGATCTGGATTTTTCTCTCTCTCTTCTCCTGAGAAAGGAGTTCCAGCCAGGGAGGCGGCTGCCCCCCCTGGCATGTGATGCCAGGAGGCCTTGGGTGGGCAATCCAAAGGCTAGAACACTGAAACCCAAGGTGCTTCTGAGAGCTGACTGAGGGGGATTTCTACAGATCCTGTCTGGTATCACTGAGAAAGGTGACCTGCAGCAAGGACCTTGTGACTATAGACTGTTCAAAAGGGATCCTGGGACTTGTGCTGTTTGACCCTTTCAGGATCTATATAGTCAA
Source organism: Staurois parvus (assembly GCF_062004578.1). Lineage (NCBI taxonomy): Eukaryota > Metazoa > Chordata > Amphibia > Anura > Ranidae > Staurois > Staurois parvus. The sequence goes on along the minus strand of NW_028317813.1, from coordinate 20,225,710 downwards.
CTGCTGGGTGTAAGCTAAAGGGGACACCTGCTGGTGTCCGGAAAAGCAAACATCCATTTAGTTCTGCTTTCCCACAGAAGGGCTTTGCTCCATTTTTTGCACAGTCTGCTACATACTTCTGCTAATAAAATCCATAGATCCACTTAGAGAAAACAGTCCTCCATTGTGAATATTTCAATATGGAGTATCCCACTGTATCCTCTCCCTATCCCAGTTCTAAAATAAAATCAACAAAAACTTCAACCTCTGGACTAGTCATTGGTGTAACAAATGGAAGTTGTGTGCACCTGGCTATAGGAAACACTGTGTGCTTGGCTGCAGGTGAAGTTTTAGGGGAAAGCCTGGGCAAAGTACTAGCGGCTCCTACGGGCATAGAGCTACAGGTTATTATGTTGAATTAATTTCCACATTCCCAACTGACTTTGTTTGTTGGGACACGCAGTGGTGTATTTAGGTTTTGTGCTGCCCTAGGCAACACAAAAATTGGCTCCCCCCCATTAACTAACAACACCCCAGTCCCCCCCACCCGAGAGAGCGTTCCATTACCACAGCCCCCCATACACTGGCAACCCCCCACCCCAACAAGAGATACGACATTCACCTTCGCAGCTCCAGACATCCCCAGGAACAAGCGTCAGGCTCTGCATACACCATCAAGCAGCACGCCGCCTCTCTCAGATCCCACCTGGTCCCCGTGTTGCATGTGTCCCTTCTTCATTTCCTTCTTTTGGGAGACAGCACTGCCCCCCTGAAAAATGCTGCTGCCCCCCTGAAAAATGCCACCCTAGGCAAATGCCTTGTTTGCCTTGTGGTAAATACACCCCTGGGGACATGTACAGTTGTGTTCAAAATAATAGCAATGTGTTGAAAAAAGTGAATAAAGCTCAAAATCCTTCTAATAGCTTTTATTTCCATATACACAAATGCATTGGGAACATTATACGTTCTAGATCAAATTTGTGTTGTTCCTCTAAAACAATTGAAGAAAAGTGAATATTAGTCTGTTCAAAAAAATAGCTGTGTTTGTATTCTTCTTTACAAAATCAAACATTCACTATATAAACTGAAAAATGTTTGAAGATTTTGCTTTCCTTTGAATCACTTAATAAATATTTAGTTGTATAAGCACTGTTTCTGAGAACTGCTGTACATCTGTGTTGCATGGGGTCAACCAACTTCTGGCACCTGTGAACAGGTATTCCAGCCCAGGATGATTGGACTACATTCCACAGTTCTTCTCTATTTCTTGGTTTTGCCTCAGAAACTGCATTTTTGATGTCACCCCACAAGTTTTCTATTGGATTAAGATCCGGGGATTGGGCTGGCCACTCCATAATGTCAATCTTGTTGATCTGGAACCAAGATGTTGCATGTTTACTGGTGTGTTTGGAGTCGTTGCACCATTTCTCTTTAGGCCAGTCAATGTGCTCTTTGGCAAATTGTAACCTCTTCAATACATGTCTTTTTTTCAACAGTGGGACTTTGCGGGGGCTTCTTGCAGATAGCTTGGCTTCACATAGGCGTCTTCTAATTGTAACAGTACTCACAGGTAACTTTAGACCTTCTTTCATCTTCCTGGAGCTGATTGTTGGCTGAGTCCTTGACATTTTGGCTATTCTTCTATTTTTGCTTTTTCGCTTTCTTCCACGTCTTTCAGGTTTTGGTTGCCATTTTAAAGCATTTGCGATCATTTTAGCTGAGCAGCCAATCATTTTTTGCACTTCTTTATATGTTTTTCCCTCTCCAATCAACTTTTTAATCAAGGTACACTGTTCTTCTGAACAATGTCTGGAACAACCCATTTTCCTCAGAATTTCAGAGAGAAATCCACTGTAACCAGCATGTACAACATTTGCTGCCTTCCTTCCTTAAATAAGGGCAATAATTGCCACCTGTTTTTCAAAGAATGAATGACCTCACTAATAGAACTTCACACTGCTATTATTTTGAACATGCCCCTTTCAATTAGTGATTCAATTACACAGAATCAGCAGCATGCATGTCATGACTGTTGGGTCTGTTGGATTTATATTACTCTACTACACCTGCTAGTAAATGATTTGCCATGTAGAAATATCATTTCTACCAAAAACAGTGATTGATCAGGTTAGTGATGTCTGACTGCTATTATTTTGAACACAACTGTACATACAGATTAAACATATAGTCTCTCAACCCTAATACAAACAGAATCTTATTATAATATTCACGCATCACTCACTTCAATTCACTTCAATTCAGATCATTTGGTATGTCGTTATGTTATTTTGGATGCTTCAAACGTTAACAAAAGGCCCATATTATCACATCATGTCAAACAATTGAAACAAATTAATTAATCTTTTTTGTTATAATTTTGTTTCAAATTTGTTGAAATTATTGTGATTTGGAAATTCGGATACATCCGATTTGCAGAATAACGCAACTTACATCTGAATTTTGATTGATAATGAAATGAGCCGCACATGTGTATTGATCAGATTGTTTTAGACTATGCAGGTGTCATTTTTGTATTCCTATTTTTTTGTATAAGTTAATTAGGGCCTCCAGGGTAATCAGTTAAGGTATAGAGATGTAATCTCAATAACAAAATATACAGTATAACTTTCCATGCTTTAGCGGCTTTTTGTCTTGGTGCGCTCTGGCAGAAGAGGTGTTAAAAGATGCGTCATGTGTGATAAGTGGGCCTGTTCCTGACCACTCCTTGGAGACCTCATCTGCTTGCATTTTCATGTGACACTGTCCCAGCATGCATTGTGAGCAAACTTCAAGCTGCTTGTGTTTTATGGAGCTGTCCTGACTAATCACCTCACTAGAGCACAGTCTGGAGACCTCAGTCTGTTCTGAGTGCTCCCTGGTAACAGATTTATCCTGCTGCTTAAGGCAGGAAAAGCTCATTTTTTCCTCTCCTATAAAAATGAAATACCTCACTGAGACTCTGTAAGCAGAAGCTCATGTTCCTTATATAAAGCAAATCTGCTTCTCTTTTATTTGTATCACACCCTGACAATTTCTCATTCCCTCCCTGTTTATACTTACTGCCCCCTCTGTTCTTCTGTGTCTTCCTTTTTATGACCTTCGTTCCTAAATCAACCTTGCTGATAATAGAGAATATGTGATATAGCCCATTGCTTCAAGTTCTAGGGATTCATTTCTAAGAAAACTTACAGGCCTCCGGCTTTGTACTCTTGTCTACATACAACACTTGCTAACCTGCTACAAAAAACAAAAAAACTACAAAGGCCCTCTCTACTTTTAGGGCTAAGTTACAATTTTAACGACTAGCCTACAGGGCACTTTTACCCCCTTCGTGCTGAGGCCAATTTTCAGCTTTCAGTGCTGTTGCACTTTGAATGACAATTGTGCGTTCATGTAACACTGTACCCATATGAAATTTTAATCAGTTTTTCACACACATAGAGCTTTCTTTTGGTGGTGTTTAATCACCACGGGGGGTTTTATTTTTTGCACTATAAACAACAAAAGAGCAAAAAAATTGGAAAAATTAAAAGTTTTTCATTGTTACTATTATAAAATTTAGCAAACAGGTAATTTTTCTCCTTCACTGGTGTGTGTTGATGAGGCTGCAGTGATATGCAGCAATGATGGGCACTGATAGACAGCACTGATTTATTATTTATTTATTACAGGTATTTATCTAGTGCTGTCAATTTACACAGTGTTTTACATATATATTGTACATTCACATCAGTCCCTAACCCTCAAAGAGCTTACAATCTAAGGTCCCTAACTCACGTTTATACATACACATACTAGGGCTAATTTAGACAGGATCTGATTTACCTACCAGCATGTCTTTGGCGTGTGGGAGGAAACCAGAATACTGGGAGGAAACCCATGCAGGCACAGGGAGAACATGCAAACTCCAGGCAGGTGGTGCCATGGTTGGGATTTGAACCTACAACCCTAGTACTGCCTGGCAGATTTGCTAACCATTTAGCCACTGTGCTGCCTGCAAGGGATTTTCAAACTTTTCATTACAAGGGCCACACTCAATATTTTACAAATATTCGCAAGACAAAAAAAAAAAACTGTTTTTAAAAGAACAAATCAAATTTATATTAATTAAGTTTTACTTGGAATTATTTTTGAAATCAGCATGATATGATTTATAACAACATAGAACACAGAAAAAAACTTCAGTAAAACAAAGCAAAGAAATTCCAAATAAAATTATGTTCTCCTTAACATTAGAGTCCACATACATGATAGTCCCCATCAGAGTCCCTTCGTACATCAGAGGGCTGGATAAAATCTTGCAGCAGGCCACATTCTGCCCATGGGCTGTAGTTTGGAGACCTCTGTGTTAAGACCAGGACTTCTGCTGTCCTTGCTGAACCACCTGAGATGCTGGTCAGCATCCTATCAGAACCATTGGCTAATCTTGCCTTGTTTCTGGTGACCCTTTCTACTACTTGCTCTTCCCATGATCTTCCTATTGAAGCCATGCCTTCAAAAAAGGCATCTTCCTATTCTTCCTGCTTGCCAGATTATTGTGCTCTCTCCATATGATATCTTGCTTCTTTGTGTATCTGCAGCTGTCCTCATCTCCACTACCACTCCTTATTGACCTTTGGCTTCTTCCTTGACTACTTTTCTGCTTGATCCCTACCTGCTATATCTGCTACTGATCCCTGACTGTAACAAGGGAGGAAATGTTTCAATCAAGATATTTGTTGTGGTGAGAACTGTCTCACTTTTGAGAGATTTCCACTTGCTTCCTAATGTGTTAACAGGACACAACGTGAAGGGAAATCTACCCAATAGGACACACAAAAAACATAGGTTTTAACTCTCCATGCGCTATCCAAACCTAAAAGAAAGTTTTGGCTTTAGATATATTTACATAGTGACCAAAAAGGCTACCAAGAGTCAGTAGTAACTATGCAACACTTTTTATATATCCATATTACCATAGGTGACATCTTTAATTCCTGATGGTATGTCTATATTAAAGATAAATTCCAGTCAGCCTTTAAAAATAAGTATTTTGCGGCTCACGCTCAGGATAGTAATGTTTGTGCCTATGCTTTGGAGATGAAGAAGGGGGAGTAGCAGAGTCTTGGTTGGGCTGAAGGGTAGGCATATAAAGCAGCCAAGTCTGCAACCTATGCTGCTTATTGGGGGGGGGGGGGGGGCGACTTTGGCCTCTTTGATCCCTCAAGCTCCTTTTCACTGGGTTAAGTAGTTTGGCAAAAGAAAACTGGGAAGGGCTGACATCACTAAGGTTATGGGTTGAGGACTTACAATTTTTTTGTTTGCCTGTGTCCAAACCATAAGTAGGTAGTAGTATAATTCAACGTTATCTGAATTCATGTGTCCTTTTGTAGACTCCACAAGTGTTTCCTCAAGTAAATAATATATATAAATAAAGTGGTTGTAAACCCTTAAATATGCCCAGTGAAGTGACTGACCTCAGGTGATACACAGAGATTAAACAAATCCTCCTACATACATTGTGCCTGTTTTTTTGGAGTTTCCTCTTCTCTACAGCAGTTCAAACTGCAGAATTTATACAGCTTGTTTGAACTTCCAGAAAGCAGGAGGTGGGCAATTGAAGTTACAACTCTCAGTAAGAGCTGAATGGAGTGTAGCCCTGTTTTGGGGGGGGGTTATGTGAAATGGCCCACACCAAACAAGCTATGGCGCTAACCTGTATATGAGTAGGCAATCCTGAGCCTTTGCTATATGGAAGAGGGGGTTGTGATAATACAAATGGCAGTGCCTCCACCCAGAATAGGGATCCTGCAATTGAGGAGACTCACCCCTTTCTAGGAATGTAACAGGTAGACAACTTAAAGTAACTATACATAGCAGTATTAATGCACCCAGCTTATATTTCTAACATGAAAACATGTCACCACACCTGTATGAGATTAATGCAAAGTTTATATAAAGCAGCCACATAAAACAGGATGCATAAGAATAACATTCAGGAATTACAATTTAGCATAAACTGGGAGGTTGCAATTATACCCGGGTATATGTGCATGTAGTATACAGAATACCTCCAACCATGGGTTATAGCGCAGTCCGGTTGCAGGGGCCCCTGGAGAGGTGAGAGTCAATAAGATGCACGCTTCCACTTTAGATGCTGTGATGGCGTCCAAGTAACATGGGGATGATTGCACGGCTTGTCTGAAGATCAGCGATGCATCACCTAAAAGGATAAAATGCCCTATCTATCCTTACTCTTAGTCCCTATCCCTAAACTGGGCTGTCACTGCAACCGGGCCTCTATCTGTCTAAATGGCCGTCGGATGCCTAACCTACCTCTAGCCTAATCTATCCAACACTCCCTATGCTAATCCTAGCTAAAGAGAGATCCAGACCAATAAGGCTCTTCAAGCAAAGAGGCTGCAAAGATACACTGCAATTAACAGAAAGTTCACCTGTCAGTCTTATGCAGGTGAAAACACTGATCTATATATATATTTAGACAACTATAAGAATTCTGCAGTGTGTAAATAAAATAATGATAATGAACCACAAATCTCTCTTTTACAGAGTTATTAGGGTTCCAATACAGAAGTTGAAACATAACAGAGGCAGACCTAATCTGCTTCAGTAACAACTACATAGATAACAGCCTTGTTAATCTGGATCATTACTCACAGAATTCCCATACAGTTCTCCCCAGATACATAGCACATGGCAGGCTGGTACCCTCTGCCTGATACTTCCTGGAAAACAACTATATAACATCCTGGGGTTTCCTGACCTCCTTGTAGGGGCAGGAAGCACACCCAGGGACTTGTCTGTAATGGGACCTCTATGGTTGTGGCTGTATATGGATGTAAACAAACCACAACTAGTGTATAAAATAACAGTTCCCTACACTCTCCCCCTGGTGAAACCTTTACGTCCCGTCAAAGGAAGCTCACATTATATACAATAATGAAATTCAATTTCAAATAAACAACGTTGTCCTCTCTCCATTACAATGGTTTGCTAAAGAAAACAACAGATTAGTATAAATACATGCCAGGTGATGCAAATACAGGTAGCATATTGACCAGATTAGATACTGCCCCTACCCAGGCATGGTATAGATGGGGCTGAGGAATGATGCTGGGATCTCCCAAAGTATCATAAGTCAAAACAGGTGGTGGATGTCTAACCCTTCCTCCTCTACGCACTTCCCTATGAGGTAATCCCTGATTTTCAGGTACTGAATGAGGGCTTTGTGTCATGGGAAGAGATGGCACTGATTGTGGAGTAGAACTAGATCCGTGGTTAGGTGTACTCACTGACTCAGGCACAAACTCTGGAGATCTAGGGTTCAGTGACTCTCTTGGAAGAGGAGAAGCTGTTGGGCTCTGAATCTCAGGAACTACAGTCCAGTCACTCTCAGAGTCAGGAGGGTCAGTTGTAATGTTAGCCTGAGGTTGTGGGGAGTCCCTACCCACAGTATCTTCTGAGTCATCATCATCAGTGACTTGAGGAATAGGGAGCAAATGGTTTCGATGCCAAGCTTTCACTTTACCTTCTGGTCCCTTTATTTTGTACACAGGAATTCCAGGTAATTTGCTCACCACTGTAAAAATCTCATTCCTCCATCGGTCAGCTAATTTATGCTTCCCAGAAGGGCCCAAGTTTCTAAGCAATACCTTGTCACCAGGTTTCAATTCTCTGTATCTCACACGACAATCAAATCTCCTTTTGTTCCCTTCATTTATCTTGGCAGCATTTTCTTCAGCCAAACGATAAGCTGACTTAAAGGTATCTTTCAGACGAGCTACATACTGATAGTGACTTTGATGATCGACACCATCAGTGGAGACCCCTAGCAAGAGGTCTATTGGCAGTCTAGGCTCCCTTCCAAACATTAAGAAATAAGGGGAGAATCCCGTAGTCTCATGTCTTGTGCTATTGTAAGCATGAACCAAGGCTTCAACTTTACGACTCCAAGTGCGTTTATCATCAACCTGTAGAGTACCTAACATATCAAGCAAAGTTCTGTTAAATCTCTCAGGGAGAGCATCACCTTCAGGGTGATAAGGGGTAGTCCGGCTTTTATGGATGTTGAGCAGTTGAAGTAATTCCTTAACTAGTCTGCTCTCAAAGTCTCTTCCCTGATCCGAATGCAATCTGTGGGGTAAGCCATAGTGGATGAAATACTTCTCCCAAAGCACTCCGGCGACTGTCACTGCCTTTTGATCCTTTTGATCCTTGGTAGGAAAAGCTTGTGCATACCGGGTGTAGCGATCAGTCACTACCAACACGTTCCCAATTCCTCTTGAATCATTGTCAATGCATAGAAAATCGATACAGACCAAATCCATGGGGCCTGAACTCTGTAAATGTCCCATTGGGGCAGCTCGAACTGGGAGGGTTTTTCGTCTCAGGCAACGGAGGCACCTTCTACAAAGGCTAGTCACAGTTTCTCTCATTCTGAGCCAATAAAAGCGGTCCTGAATCAAGCCATAGGTCTTCTCAGGCCCCAAATGACCATGATGATCATGTAGACTTCTGAAAACCATCTTTCGAAAACAATAAGGGAGAACCAGTTGACGTCTCCCTGGGTGGTCATGATACAGAGTCACACGGTAGAGTAGGCCCTTTTCAATCCTGAATTTATCCCAGTCTCTCAGAAATTAGCTACATTCAGCAGGCAAGGTTTTCTTCAATATCTCTGGATCATTAATACTAACTGCTCTATATAAAGGTCCAATCAAAGGGTCAGCCTTTTGACTCTTAATCATCCGCTGAGGAGATATAGAACAGTTCTCAAATGAGCCTAGGGCTGCTGGGTAAGCAAACATGTCTGGTACAGCATCAGGTCCACTTCCTATGGAGTCTATGAGCCGCATCTCTGAGAAAGCCACGTTTTCGTCCACTACTGCAGCTATAGAACATAGTGCTCCAACACCAGGACCAGGGACTTCCTCCCATTCATTGTCTTCAGAGACAGGCGGTAACCCAGGGCGTCTGGATAACGCATCTGCACCAATGTTCTTTGGACCAGGTTTGTATTTCAAGGTGAATTGATAATTTGATAGAGCAGCCAACCAGCGATGTCCAGTGGCATCTAGTTTTGCTGTGGTTAAGACATATGTCAAAGGATTGTTATCCGTTCTTACTTCGAAAGCTGCTCCATAAAGATAATCATGTAACTTATCGACAATAGCCCATTTGAGAGCTAAGAATTCCAACTTGTGAACTGGGTAATTGCGCTCGCTAACTGTGAGGCTTCGGCTGATGAAGGAGACGGGTCGCAACCCAGCTGGCTACTCCTGGTGTAACACTCCACCCAGTCCTTCAAAGCTAGCATCTACATGGAGAACATACGGCTTTCGAGCATTAGCATAGGCCAGAACGGGTGCCTCTGTTAACTTCTTCTTTAACTGAATGAAGGCATCCTCACAGGCTGAAGTCCACTTATCGCCAAAAGGATTTTTGGTGGATTTCTTCTGTTTTTCTTGACCGCTCGAATCAGTCTTCAACAAGTCATGTAGGGACTTGGCCACTTTCGAATATCCTTCTACAAATCTGCGGTAATAACCACAGAATCCAAGGAATGAACATAACTCCGTGATATTCTGAGGTCGTGGCCAATTCAAAACTGCTTCAACTTTGGCAGGATCTGTGGCCACTCCTTCAGCAGAAACAATGTGGCCTACATAGGTAACAGATGAACGGCAGAACTCACACTTGTCTGAAGACAACTTCAGCCCTTCCTTCTTTAGACGATGCAACACTCGCATGAGACGTTCTTCATGTTCCTCCAATGAAGCTCCAAATACAATAATGTCATCGAGGTACACAAGACACTCTCGTGGCACTAAATCACCCAAAACGCGTTCCATTAATCTTTGAAATGTTGCTGGTGCACCCCTTATGCCTTGTGGCATGCGGGTAAACTGATAGAAGCCCAAAGGACATATGAAGGCTGTTTTCTCTTGGTCTTCAGGAGCCATTGGAACCTGATAGTACCCTGATCGCAAATCAAGAACTGTGAACCACTGATTTCCATTCAGAGCTTCCAAAGCCTCTTCTATCCTGGGTAGTGTATACTGATCAGGTATTGTCCTTCGATTCAGGGTTCGATAGTCCACACATAGGCGAATAGATCCACACTTCTTTCTTACCACAACAATAGGTGAAGCATAGGGACTTTTACTATCCGCAATGATCCCCTGATCTTTCATCTGACGTAAGGTCTGTCTGAGCTCATCAACATCCTTTAGAGCTATCCTTCTGGGCCTTTCCCGGAAGGGAGTGGCATCTGTTAGCCTGAAAGTGTGTTGAGCACTTTTGGCACAGCCTACATCCATTTCATCCATAGAAAATACTTTTGGTAATCCTGATAACTGCTGTGTCAATCTGTGAACCCAAAGCTCTGATAAGTTTGGATCAGTCAGATCAAATTCAACAGTAGGAGCGGTACCTTCAACTTGCACTTTGCACACTTCAGCATAGGGGTTAACACCAAACACAGGATAGCAATGGGCTACCTTTTGGTAAGGATCAATTACAATGGGGTAAGGTGAACAGTTTCTCACAGTCACAACCGTAGATAGGTCCACTCTGGCCCTCCAGTCTTTCCTTTCAGGAATCACCTGCCACCCCTCTTTGTTGATCATCTCTTCAGGTGTTTCCATAAGGACATAACTGCCATCTCCAAGTAGCTCAGGAGCAATGCTGGAAGCAACCCTTAGTATTCTCTCTCCCCCTGGAGGAATTTCCACTGCATGCCTACCGATGTGATACACCACTCCGTGTTGATAGCCAACAGAGAGGACATTACAAAGCTCTTTAAGATCAGAAGACAGTTCAGTTTGATCAAAAGAAGCAGTTCGACCTCCTTCAAGAAACTTCTGAAAAGCACAGTGTACTGCTTTACAATTAGTACCTAATATCACAGGAGCGGCATTGGAGTCCCCAGTGTCAGGACACACAAGTGCAGTGATCTCCATGGGAGGAACACCTTTGTCCTCTAAACCAGGTACAGTAACAATTATGCGCAGGCTTCCATCAACAGGGTATGACTTAGAGTTCAACCCCCACAACTTCATCTGTCCAGTAGATTGAAGTGGTGTGTTGCTCAAATGCTTCTGATAGAAGGAACGATAGATAAGGGTAACTTGAGACCCAGTGTCAAACAAAGCTGAAGTTTTAAGTCCGTTGACAGTAACGTTAACAATGGACTTGGAGCCTATGATAGGCTGTTTTGATCCTGACTTTGAATATTTCAGTCGTCCTTTGTGCTTTTGTACAGGGAATGACACACTTTGCACCATTCCCTCATAATCGTCATTACATTGTCTAGCTGAATGGCCCATCTGACCACACCTGAAGCACTTTCTAGAGTCTCTCCCGCTGTGTAATGCAACGGGCTTGTTAATGGAAGACTTGGACCAAGTGAATTCAGGTTGATCATTTTGAACAGGACGAGAAGGGAGGTCCTCTTTAAAAGGTTGTTTCACTTTCTTAGGGGTGCTAAACTGAATGTCAGCTTCCAATTTCTTCACTAACTTCATTAGTCCATGAAGAGGAAGATCATCATCAGATAACTTCACTTTGAGGAGCTGTGCGAGAGGATGATGAGGTAACAACCCCCGTACTAATTGACTAGTTCTCATTGAATTCACTGCATCAGGATGTATAGCAGTGTGATACACCAGACGTGACAACAGTAACTGCAATCGATTAATAAAAGTGGAAACACTCTCTCCTTCTTGCTGACAGGTCATACGATAGTCAGCAACCATCTGTTCAAGGTCATAGTATGGTTCAAAATGGTCAGACAGTACTTGTATATAGTCTGTTGCACTTACCCCCTCATGGGTATCTCGATACAAGCGGATTAGTTCTGCTGCTGGAGATCGCAGACTTTCCATAACACGCTGACGCTTGCCTTCTTCTGAGCAGGACCATTCTTTCAAGCATTGAAGGGTGTGCTCTTTCCAAACTTCGAAAGCTTCTTCCCCTTGTGGTACAGGAACATTACCAGAGAACACTTTTAGCTTTCTATAATGTGCCGCCTGTAACCCTTGTGCTAGCATCTCAGTCAGTTGATTTAAAGTGCCAACAGCATTCTCACTAGATTGTGGAATATGGACATCTTCCTGATAAGAATAGTTAACTGGCATTTGTTCTTCTTTTACACTGACGTTTTGCGGGACAGAGGGAAGGTACCTCCTTCTAGGAGTAGGTTGAGGGCACCACTTTTCTTCGTGTTGCTCCTCCATGACTGACTATTAAACCCACTTTGATCTCAGCAGTGCCTCCAAATGTAGCCCTGTTTTGGGGGGGGAGTTATGTGAAATGGCCCACACCAAACAAGCTATGGCGCTAACCTGTATATGAGTAGGCAATCCTGAGCCTTCGCTATATGGAAGAGGGGGTTGTGATAATACAAATGGCAGTGCCTCCACCTAGAATAGGGATCCTGCAATTGAGGAGACTCACCCCTTTCTAGGAATGTAACAGGTAGACAACCTAAAGTAACTATACATAGCAGTATTAATGCACCCAGCTTATATTTCTAACATGAATACATGTCACCACACCTGTATGAGATTAATGCAAAGTTTATATAAAGCAGCCACATAAAACAGGATGCATAAGAATAACATTCAGGAATTACAATTTAGCATAAATTGGGAGGTTGCAATTATACCCGGGTATATGTGCATGTAGTATACAGAATACCTCCAACCATGGGTTATAGCGCAGTCCGGTTGCAGGGGCCCCTGGAGAGGTGAGAGTCAATAAGATGCACGCTTCCACTTTAGATGCTGTGATGGCGTCCAAGTAACATGGGGATGATTGCACGGCTTGTCTGAAGATCAGCGATGCATCACCTAAAAGGATAAAATGCCCTATCTATCCTTACTCTTAGTCCCTATCCCTAAACTGGGCTGTCACTACAACCGGGCCTCTATCTGTCTAAGTGGCCGTCGGATGCCTAACCTACCTCTAGCCTAATCTATCCAACACTCCCTATGCTAATCCTAGCTAAAGAGAGATCCAGACCAATAAGGCTATTTAAGCAAAGAGGCTGCAAAGATACACTGCAATTAATAGAAAGTTCACCTGACAGTCTTATGCAGGTGAAAACACTGATCTATATATATATTTAGACAACTATAAGAATTCTGCAGTGTGTAAATAAAATAATGATAATGAACCACAAATCTCTCTTTTACAGAGTTATTAGGGTTCCTATACAGAAGTTGAAATATAACAGAGGCAGACCTAATCTGCTTCAGTAACAACTACATAGATAACAGCCTTGTTAATCTGGATCATTACTCACAGAATCACCATACAGTTCTCCCCAGATACATAGCACATGGCAGGCTGGTACCCTCTGCCTGATACTTCCTGGAAAACAACTATATAACATCCTGGAGTTTCCTGACCTCCTTGTAGGGGCAGGAAGCACACCCAGGGACTTGTCTGTAATGGGACCTCTATGGTTGTGGCTGTATATGGATGTAAACAAACCACAACTAGTGTATAAAATAACAGTTCCCTACAGGAGGAAAGGACACACACCTTCCTTCACATAGTACGCATGAATAGAGCTGATGCTGTCAATCACAGGCTGTGTGTTGGAGCTCCCTCCCCTGTCACCTTTTTACCTCTTTGTGTCAGTAAGTGACTCATGCAGATAGCCAAGGAGCGAGGCAACAGAGAGAAATTACACTTAGGTGGTTATTTACTAAAGCTGGAAAGTGCAAATTCTGGTGCAACTCTGCATGGAAACCAATTGGTTTCATTGTCAAAGCTTAATTGAAAGAGCTGAAGTTAGAAGCTGATTGGCTACCATGCACAGCTGCAAGAGATTCTGAGTGCACCACTTTTAGTAAATCCCCACCCCCCCCTTGGTGCTCTGGATTGAGACAAATATACACTATAGACGGATATGCTTTGTTCATATTTCATGTCTGAGGTTTACAACCACTTTAAACCAACAGTAAATCTAAACTCAGAAATAAGTGCAGACACTGACAAATATACTTCTTGATTGTTAAACAATTTAAATAATTTCTTTCCTTGAAAATAACTGTTCTTTTCTACAATAGGTCTAAGAAAGACACAGCAGTCTTAAAACCTTCCTGCACAATTCCGTTTAGCCTGCTAAAAAGTTTGCTTTATAGCAATTTCTTCCACATTAGGTGAAAAGTGTTTTTGATATCATGAAGCATCACATCCTGTCTCTCAGGAACATGACAAGGTTACATGGAAATCCTGTCTCATAATGATTGCATTTCAGCATGTTGAGTTTTTGTCACAAGCTATCCTAAAATCTTGCCTCAATAAGCCTTTCTTGCTTATTACCTGTCAGCTTGATAAAATGTATTAAATGGTTTTATTTTCCCAAAGAAAGTGAAAATATGAGCTACAGTTATGTCTCATAGGCCAATTTGAATTAATTTTACTGATTAATTAACTGCATTCATTTAGTACTATGAAAAAAGCTGATTGTTTAAATGGTTAGTGGATTTAACCAACCAAGAGACCCTGGGCATGATTTGCCCAGTTGTAGAGAGTGTTGACTTAGCAAAGTGAAGTTGTACTCTGGCAACACTTTGGGGTTAATTTACTAAAAGCTAATAGATTGTGCATTCTGCAAGTGCAGCTGCTCCAGAGTTGAGTAAATTAGGTAAAGCTTGACTTTGCAAATGTAGCACTACCCCTTTAGGAGCTGCTGAAGTTTTGGGTCCCCCTATAGTCCTGTGCAGCCAGGCAACATGTATTTCCACACCGACTTGCATTCAGGAGTCAGTAACCAGTCCTTGAGCTTGTTTTTTGTATTTTATTTGTGGGATTTCAACTTGGATAGGATAAGGGAGTATACGGGATGTCCAATGTAACTGAAAAACCAAGGACAACTTCCTGAACTATATACAAGTGGTCACAGCAACCAGTCTCTTCTGGAGAGCTAGCCAGCATCTTCTGTAGTACCACCCTAGACCCTAGATTCTCCTCATCCAGCGGTTTCTGGGTGACTACCTGAGCAGGGGATCTGGTGAAACAGTCCTTGGGGGCAGACTAATTCAGCTTCCCTCTTGAATGCCTCATTCCCCTTTCTGGCCCAGGGGGTGCAGGTCTACTCACTCAGTCCTTCTCCTGTGCGGCTGGTGGGTTGGTGGTTGCTACCAGGCCTTCCAGCAGGGCAGCTCTTTGCCTGCTATACAGGTGGTCCTCACTCTGGGGGTCAATGAAGGTATGAGCTTTCCTCCTTCCAAGCTCCACTGCCTGTAGGTGAGCCCCGCTCCATCTGGGCCCCCTCCTAGGCTCCTCTCTCCAGTCTCACTCCATCTCCAACCTCCTCACGAACTCTCCTCCTCCTCCCTTGCTGAGCAGGCTCAGTTACTATTAAATGTTGTACTGGCCCCTTGTCAAGCCTCCTGTAGGGGATTGGTGAGAATCCTCTAAAAGTACAGACTAGCCACTCCTCAGATCCACCCACTGCTTCGAGACCCTTTTTCAAAGTTCTAGAGCAGGAGGAAATTCCAGAGGGCTGGTCTGCAGAGCATCTCAGCTCTGATCACAATTTGACCCTTGTTAGCTATCACACCCAGGCTGTTACTCAGCCATTCTTGGTAACAATTGGAGTCTAGTTCCCCCTAGCTGACAAGAAGGGTGCTACACAAAGAATACCCATTCACATGCAAAAAATAAAAAAAAAATAAAAAGCATATTTGCTTGCAAATGATTGGATGGTAGTAGTCAGATCTTCTGCTTACTTAATAAGCACTGGAGCAACTGCACTTGCAGAGTGCATAGTATATTTACTTTTAGTAAATCAGCCTCTATGTTCAAAAGAAAGGCTTGAGGAACTCCATGTAGTAGAGATGCATGAGACACTGGGGGTGATCTACTGAAGGCAAATAGACTGTTCACTTTGCAAGGGAAGTTGCACTTTGCACAGGAATTTTTCCCAGAGAAAATAAAAAAACAGCATTTTTGCTTCTACATGATTGGATGAGGGAAGTCAGCAGTGCTTCACCTCATTCACTAGGCTTTGGAGAAAATTCAATTGCAAAGATCAACCTCTTTTACAAAGAGAAAAGTCAATTTGCCTTTTGTAAATCAACCCTCACTGTGTGTAGTAGAAAACCACAAGTTACAGGAGAGCCACTGTGTGAATTAGAAAGGGATTAGGACATACATTTAACCATTAGCCACCCGGCCAATAGCCGTTTGGCGGCTTGAAAAGCGCTGCAGCTTTCCGGGTACACGCCATTTGGCGTTGTCCCGGACACGCCCCCAAAGCGCTCCCCCAGCGGCGCGCATCCGGCCGGTCTCATGTCCGCTGTGTCCCATGGACACAGCGCTTTCACTGATGAGGGTAACAGCCAACACTATTGGCTGTTTACCCTGCGATCTGCTGTGTCCTATCACAGCCGATCAAAAGTAGCAACAAGGAGCTGTCACTTGGCTTCCTCCCGGACACGCCCCCAAAGCACGCCCCCAAGGCGCGCCCCCAAGGCGCAGCGAGCCGGTATCTTGCCAGCTGTGTCCCATGGACACAGCGATTTCCCTGATTAGGGTAACAGCCAATACAATTGGCTGTTTACCCTGCGATCGGCTGTGTCCTATCACAGCCGATCAGAAGTATAAACAAAAAGCTGTCACTTGTTGTCACCACTTCTTCTCCTCACACACGGATCCTGTGTGAGGAGAAGAAGGGGAACCGTGAGTTACAGCTCAGTACAGTGCAGCACATTATAGATTGCCAGAGTGTACCTGTCAGTGTACCTGTCAGCCCATCACAGTGTACCTGTCAGCCCACCTGTCAGCCCATCACGGTGTACCTGTCAGCCCATCAGGGTGTACCTGTCAGCCCATCAGGGTGTACCTGTCAGCCCATCAGGGTGTACCTGTCAGCCCATCAGAGTGTACCTGTCAGCACATCACCAGCCCATCACGGTGTACCTGTCAGCCCATCAGAGTGTACCTGTCAGCCCATCAGAGTGTACCTGTCAGCCCATCAGAGTGTACCTGTCAGCGCATCACCAGCCCATCACGGTGTACCTGTCAGCCCATCAGAGTGTACCTGTCAGCCCATCAGAGTGTACCTGTCAGCCCATCAGAGTGTACCTGTCAGCCCATCAGAGTGTACCTGTCAGCCCATCAGAGTGTACCTGTCAGCACATTCACTGTTCAACAGGTAAAAAGTTTTGGGCATAAAATTAGCTAATCTTACATAATTTTGGGGTGCTGAAAACGAAAATGACCCTAAAAAATGTTGATTGGCTCTAGTTTCCATGATATATTCACCCATCTAATGACGTAAGCCATTTAAAATTATGATGCAACTTCAGCTGCATATTCCGCAATTGATACTGGTGACCAATAGAAAATTGCATGTATACTGAGATGATGCAATATTAGCCTTTAATTGCATCACTTCACTGCATAAAAGCTGCAGTATCTGTAGCTGATTGGAGTTCGTCTTTACATTTGGTTTTATGCTTATATAGGCTACTCAGTAATGCCTCGAACTTGTGTGAATAAAGCAGATAATTTCTGCTATATCTGCGGTGAAATAACATTTATCTCACAAAAAAGGAGGATAACAGGAATGATTAAGAAAGCCTACAACTTGTATTTTGGCTGCAAGATAGGAGACCAGGACAAGAGCTGGGCACCACATATATGCTGCAATTCTTGTGGGACGGCACTGGAGCAATGGTTGAATGGAAAAAAGGCATCTATGCCTTTCGCTGTGCCAATGATTTGGAGAGAGCCAACAGATCATGTTAGTAATTGTTACTTTTGTATGCTGCCTCCAATTGTAAAAGGGCTAAATAAGAAGAAAAAGTTATCTGTGCACTATCCAAATATTCCATCGGCAATACGTCCAGTTCCTCATGGAGAGGGGCTACCAATTCCTAAAGCACCAGAATCCTTCGTGGTTGAGTCAAGTGAGGAAGAACCTGAAGCGTGTAGTCATCAACCGTCAACCTCACATGACCCAGACTTTCTTCCATCCACACCCACTGAACCACACCTCATTACACAAGTGGAATTGAGCGATCTTATCAGAGACCTGGATCTTCCGAAGAACAAGGCAGAGCTTTTGGGGTCAAGACTACAACAGTGGATTCTCCTAGCAAGTGATGTTCGTACATCTTTCTACCGTCATCGTCAGAAAGATCTGATCCCATTCTTCGTCCAGGAAGGTGATATTGCTGTATGTAACAATGTTCATGGTTTAATCTCAGCCATCGGCGTATGCTATGATCCCGATGAGTGGAGGTTGTTCATTGATGCTTCAAAGGCGAGTCTTAAAGCTGTTTTGCTCCATAATGGCAATCAGCTGCCGTCAGTTCCAGTTGCTTACGCAGTTTCAATGAAAGAAACGTATGAAAACTTGAAAGAGCTTTTAAGGTGCATCAACTATGATGAACATCAATGGTCGATTTGTGGTGACCTGAAGGTGATTGCTATCCTCCTTGGACTTCAAGGTGAATATACTAAGTACTCCTGCTTCCTCTGTGAGTGGGACAGTTGTGCGAGAGAAATGCACTATGCCAAAAGAGACTGGCCATTACGCCAGTCATTGCAGCCTGGAGAAAAAAATGTTAACTATCCAGCACTTGTAGACAGCAATAAGATCTTATTACCTCCATTACACATCAAGTTGGGATTAATGAAAAACTTTGTTAAGGCAATGGACAAGAATAAAGCAGGTTTCAAGTACCTGATTAGCAAATTTCCAGCACTTAGTGCTGCAAAAATAAATGAAGGAGTCTTTGTTGGGCCACAGATTCGTAAACTTATTCATGATGATGAGTTTCTTTCTCTGTTGCGTGGAAAGGAAAAGGCTGCCTGGACAGCATTTGTATCAGTGACATCAAATTTTCTTGGAAACAATAAAACACCAGACTACAAGAAAGTGGTAGAAAAACTCATCCAGACTTACAGAAATCTGGGTTGCAACATGTCTCTAAAAATTCATTTTCTACATTCGCATCTGGATTTTTTCCCACCAAACTGTGGAGCAGTGAGTGATGAACACGGAGAGCGCTTCCATCAAGACATTGCAGCTATGGAAAGAAGATATCAAGGTAAATGGAGCCCATCAATGCTTGCTGACTATTGCTGGACAGTTGTAAGAGATAGCCCTTTCCTCGAATACAAGAGAAAAGCCAAGAGAAGCAAAACCGACACAAACTGAAGACAAAACTAGTGAGAATCCTAAGTATTAAAATGATTCAACTTAGCTTATGGCTATAATTTTTCTTGGTAATCCTATGCAATATATTATGCCATTTAGGCTTTGTTATGTAGTCAATATCACTTGCTTTATATTTGTGGAAAGACATCTATCTATATAATTATTGTGCATTATGTAGTCATTACGCCTATAGTAGAAAACTTTCCGTTTACAGAAAAACTAGAGCCAATTGACAAATTTCATTGTTATATTTGAACTCAGAATGTGAAATTCATTAAGAAATGGATCCTTTTGTTTCCAAAACTGGCAAAAAATAAAAATTTGTTGAACAGTGTTACCAGCCCATCACAGTGTACCTGTCAGCGCATCACCAGCCCATCACCGTGTACCTGTAATCAGTCCATCACCGTGTACCTGTCAGCAGTCCATCACCATGTACCTGTCAGCAGCCCATCACAGTGTACCTGTCAGCAGCCCATCACCGTGTAGCTGTCAGCAGCCCATCACAGTGTACCTGTCAGTGTACCTGTCAGCGCATCACCAGCCCATCACCGTGTACCTGTCATCAGCCCATCATAGTGTACCTGTCAGCAGCCCATCACAGTGTACCTGTCATCAGTCCATCACAGTGTACCTGTCATCAGTCCATCACAGTGTACCTGTCCGCAGCCCATCACCACGTACCTGTCAGCAGCCCATCACCGCGTACCTGTCAGCGCATACAACTGTGCAGCCTGTCAGTGTACCTGTCATCAGCCTGTCATCAGAGTACCCATAAAAGCCACCATCACTGCAGCCCATCAGTAGTTACCCATTACCCATTACAGTTGCCTGACATACTGCCAACATGTCCAAAAAATATTATTCTAGTGAGGAGGCTTTCCAAATCCTGAGCATGACGGACGAGAGCAGCGGGGAGCTCTCACCGTCCGATTCCGATTTTGATTACGAGCCAAGAGAAAGCAGTGGATCGGTGACCGAATCGGAAGAGGAAGTAGTCCCTACAAAAAGAGTAAGACGCTCTGAAGAGCAGGCAACAACGAGCAGCGCCAACATACAAGTGCCATTACACACAAATAGTCAGTCAGAAAATACCAACAGAGCTAGACCCCAGGATGACAGGCCCAGTACCAGCACTGGGATATCACGCCAGACCCCAAGAGTCAGGTGCCAAACTTGCCTCCCAAACTCTCTTGCAAACCCTTTGTGGCTGCCTTCCAACACAGGATCAGCTACAATCCACCCTTTCACCGCACAACCAGGAGTGCAGATCAACACAGAAAATTTTTCCCCAATTGATTTTTTAAATTTATTTTTCCCTGATAGTTTCCTTCAGTCAATTGTCGATCAAACCAACCTATTTGCCCAACAATTTATTGCAGCCAACCCCAATTTGTGTTATGCCCGTCCATTCGAGTGGAGACCGCTAACACTAGAAGAGCTTAGATTGTTTTTGGGCCTTACGGTCAACATGGGGCTTACAAAAAAAAATGTACTACATTCATATTGGTCCACCCACCCCATCCATCACATTCCCATATTTTCATTCGTAATGTCCAGGTCACGTTATGATATGATAATGCGTTTCCTGCATTTCAGTGATAATTCCCAGTGCCCTCCCCGAGATCAGCCAGGCTTTGACAAACTGTACAAAGTTCGCCCCCTAATTATTTTTTTT
This sequence comes from Staurois parvus, assembly GCF_062004578.1. Taxonomy (NCBI): domain Eukaryota; kingdom Metazoa; phylum Chordata; class Amphibia; order Anura; family Ranidae; genus Staurois; species Staurois parvus. Next base: position 20,204,867 of record NW_028317813.1, on the reverse strand, counting down.
TCTAGAATATTTTCTGAAGTTTATGTCGCTGACCAAAACATCTGTGTGGACGAATCTCTTATCCACTTTACTGGCCGGCTGGGAATCAAGCAATACATGCCCAGTAAGAGGGCCAGGTATGGACTTAAGCTCAACAAGCTGTGTGAAAGTGCCACGGGTTATGTGCATGCCTTTCGCATGTATGAAGGCAAAGACTCCCACCTTCAGCCCCCTGGGTGCCCAACCTACATTGGCATAAGTGGCAAAATTGTCTGGGACCTGTCCTTTCCACTCCTCCAAAAGGGGTATCACATCTATCTTGACAATTATTATACAAGCCTGCCCCTTTTCCGCCACCTGTACCTTGAAAAAACAATGGCCTGCGGTACTGTCCGACCAAACAGGAAGGGCTTCCCACAAAGTTTAATTAGAACGACTCTACAAAGAGGGGAATCTGCAAGTGTTAGGAACGAGGAAGTGCTGGCCGTGAAATGGAGGGATAGGAGAGATGTTTATGTCCTGTCCACAATCCATAAAGACATCATGGTGGACATTCATAGAAGACGAGGGGAAGTCCAAAAGCCAGAGTGTATCTTCAATTATAATCAATTCATGGGGGGGGTGGATTTAAACGATCGCATGCTGCAGCCATACTTACCAACAAGGAAGACCCTCTACTGGTACAAAAAAGCTGCAATATACATTTTCCACATGGCAATTTATAATTCATATATAATCTATCAAAAATCAACTGAAAGACCTAGCCACCTCTTCAAATACACTGAAGATGTCATCACTGCCCTAATCTATCAGCAAGGATCTCCACCACAAACCATTCACTCCGATTGTGTCAGCAGACTGCATGAACGCCATTTCCCTGAGAGAATTCCACCATCAGAAACAGGAAGAAGACGTCGAAAAACATGTAAGGTATGCAGCAGAAGGGGAATTAGGAAAGACACCAGTGTTCATTGTCCCCAATGTCCCTCCCAACCAGGCCTATGCTTCGAAGACTGCTTCAAACGTTATCACACTATAATAAGATATTAGTTCCCCATATTTTCAACAGCCTACAACTTCCCCATTTTTGTTATCTGTGCTGAACTTTTGCCTACTGCCATGATTTATCATGCCTCTGCCTTCTACCTTAACTGACCCTGGCCTGTTTACCGACAATGCCTCTGCTTGCCATCTGAATTGCTTCTACACCACATTTCTGCTTTTCACCAAAACTGACCATGGCTTGTTTATCGACTATGCTTCTGCCTGCCGTCTGGATTATCAACCATGTTTATGCCTTTTTCCTGGACTGACCTTGGCCTGTTAAATCAACAATGTTTTTTGCCTGCTGCTTGGATTGATCTTTTGCCCTGCTACTGCAGTAGTGGGATTCAAGATAACACAGGGGTCTCGCATATGTGAGGGGCTTCAGAATAGATAAAAACCAGTTTTTGGTTTTCTCCGGGTTTTGTTAGTCCCGGAATAGGGTCTGTTGTCCGGAGGCTTCGAAGAGATTGGGTGGGACAAAGCCTCTACCCCTGTGCCCCAGTCCTACCTGATCAATGCCCTAAGCCTGATGTTCCTGCCTGCTGCCTGGACCAATACTTTGCATGGACCAATACAAACCAACACAGGTTAATCATATCTCTGCTTGCTGCCTGTACAGACCTAGGACTTTTTATGGACCATGTTCCTGCCTGTTGTCTAGGACCAATATTTTGGCTGTGCTGACCATATCTCTGCCTGCTGCCTGGACTGACCTAGGACTTTTTATGGACCATGTTTCTTCCTTCTACCTGGATCTCAGCCTGCTGCCTGTTCTGACCCTGGCTTGTTTATCCACTATATTCCTGCCTGCTGCCTGGTCGAATCCTGTTGCTGTTGCCTGCTTCCTGGTCCAATGCTCTCCTAAAACCATAGGTAATCTTTTGCTTATCCTTTCTTTAGCTGTGAAAAAGTTTCAGATTGTGGTATTGTCATGTTCAGGAGGAGTAGTAAAATGTATTTTCGAGTATAGAAGAAATATCCTATAAATTGACAACTTTGTGTAAAAAAAAAAATACTTTTTCATTTTTTTTCCACATTTTCTAAAAACTTGTGGAAAAAAATAACATGTTCAAAAAACTCATTATGCCTGATACATACCTTGGGATGTTTGCTTTCCAAAATGGGGTCATTTTGTGGGTGTTTCTACCATCCTGGTGCTCCAGGGCCTTAAAAACTGTGATAGGGAGTCAGGATATTAGATGTGTAATTTATGCCCCTTTTATGCTCCTAGAATGCATGGAGGTGCTACTTGGATGTTGGGTCTCTGTATGTGGCCAAGCTGCAGAAAAGTCTCACACATGTGGTATCGCCATACTCAGAAGGAGTAGCAGAATGCATTTTGGGGTGCAATTGCAAGTATGTCTATGCCAGGTGTGAGAAATAACTTGTTATTTTGGCAATTCTACGTGAAAAAAAAAAAAATAATAATTTATTCATTTTCCAAAGAATTGTGGGAAAAAATTACAACTTCAAATAACTCACCATGTCTTTTACTAAATATTTTGGACTGTCTATTTTCCAAAAAGGGGTCTTTTGGGGGCTATTTGTACTTTCCTAGCATGTTAGGGCCTCAAGAAAGGAAATAGGCCATCAGTGCTTCATGTGTGATCAATTTGCAATGATTGGTGCCATAGCTTGTAGACTTTATAACTTTCACACAGACTAAATAATATACACCAATTTGTTTTTTTTTTACCAAAGGTATGTAGCAGTATAAATTTTTGCCTAAATTTATGAAGAAAAATTACTTATTTGCAAAATTTTATAATAAAAACAAAGAAAATCTTATTTTTTTTCTAAATTTTCGGTCTTTTTTCGTTTATAGTGCAAAAAATAAAAAACTCAGGGGTGATTAATTACCACCAAAAGAAAGCTCTATTTGTGGGAAAAAAATTATAAAAATTTCATATGGGTACAATGTTGCATGACCGTGCAATTGTCATTCAAAGTGCGACAGCACTAAAAGCTGAAAATGGGTCTGGGCAGGAAGCTGTAAAATTGCACGGTATTGAAATGGTTAAAAGAGATGTATCAGGCACTGCATGTAATAGAGAAGCATGAGGTACTGTTATTGATAGAGTAGCAATGGGGTTAGTTTACTAAAGACAAATAGGCTGTTCACTTTGTAAGGGCAGTTGTGCTTTGCAAAGAGAATTTTCTCCAGAGCTAAGTGAATGTGATGAATTTTACTTTACAAAGAATACACAATCACATGAAAGAAAAAAAATTGAAAAAACAGCAGTTTTGCTTGTCCATGATTGGATGACGAAGTCATCAGAGCTTCACCTCATTCACTAAGCACTAGGGAAATTTTGACTGCAGAGTGAACAGTTGACATGCCTTTATAAAGTTCAACTACAATGCCTCTAAGGCAGCAAAGATGTTTGAAGCAACACATGTGCCAGATACTTTAATTCCTGTGCTTACAGGAAACTGGGGACACGTGGTTGATAAAAAGTAAATATTCTCAAATTTTTTCGTTCAATAATATTTATTGAAGACAAGAATGGACATGTACATACAGCCGTCAAAAGGACTGATTATAATCGTATAAGGCACATCGTATCAAGTACAGAAACAGTTTTCACCAAGATAGTCTCAAAAATAACAGCCATGCATATCTCTCTAAGTGACCTCAAAATATGCATAAAGATTGACTATATTTTGCATACATATGGCTTAGATCCGGTAGTCCATTCACATGAAGGCTCTGGTGCAAACTGGAAAGCCATAAATTATCACAAGAAGGTAAATAAAAAATTTAGATCAAAAACAAGAAAAGGGAGAGAAAGAAGAAGCAAGAAGAGGGGAAGAGTAGGTAAGTCTAGTACCTTCAATAGAATACCTAAGGTGTCATCTTAGGAGGTTATCGGAATATTCACATACTTAGCCCACAGTTCCTAGATCTGCTCAAATTGCTGCAACTTGTCATTAATGGTACTTCTAATGTCCTTGTGAACCATAATCCAGGAAACCTTTTGCTTTAACTGTCATAGAAACCGAGGGTTTTTCCATGCTCCATGATATTTTGGAAGTATCAACTGTTGAAAACTACGGGGAATAACCAGTAGAGGTTCATTTAGTACTGCTATTTGAGCCTGTGACGAGATAGAGATGCCTGTAACTCGGAGGAAAGAAAAAAACCTGTTCCAAAAACCCCTCATCTTCAGATACTCCCACCATAAGTGAAGCATAGTGCCCCTTATTAAACACCCTCTAAAACAATCAGGAGATGCGTTTGGATACATAATGGCAAGGCAAGAGAGAACTAAATACCACTTAGTTAGGACCTTGAGAGTGGCTTCTTTTAAGGAAACATTTAAGATAATACTATAAAATTTAAAAAAAAACATGACTTAGTGGTTCACCCTTCCATAGAGCACAGATTTCCCTAAATGCTTTTAGACTTGCAGACATTATAATGTTATCTATTTAAAGCAGCAGTAAACTTTATTAAAAGAAACAAAAAAAAAAAACCATTATGGTATACTTACCTTAAAACGAAACCCTACAGCAGTGTGCTGTCACCGCCGACAGGTCTTCCATCTTCACCCGGTGTTCCTTTCATCCATGTGCACAGGAGTCACGGCCAAGGCACAGAGCTCTGAAGGGATGGCATGATTATGCTGCTCCTTCAGTGCACATGCGCTGATGATGTCACTAGCAGCATCCTGTCTGAAAATTTCCTAAACACTGCAAGTTTAGGAGATATTCACTGTACCTACAGGTAAGCCTTATTATAGGCTTACCTGTATGTACATGTTCAAATACGGAGCTTACTACCATTTTAATGAAATGCTATTAAGGGTAGGAAAGGAATTAGATTGCATGCACATAAAGTATAATTAGTACCTATTAAAAAAATGAAAAAATGGTTAGGAGCAGTGCTTTTTTTCAGCAGGAATGTGGGGGAATGCAGTTCTGGCATCTCCAGTACTGAATATAATGGCAAGGGGTTCTGGAGTATGTCTGGAGGGTCTATCAATGCTGGCTTTCTATTGTTGCTGGCTCCTGGGGATCGATTGTTGAAGGAGATCCATTTTTACATGGTGGTCTATTGTTGCTGGAGAGGTCTATTCTTGCTGGGGTGGGGCTTATGCTGCTGGGTGCTAAAATGTTGCTGTAAAGGATCTACTGCTGAGGAAGGGGTCTATTGTTGGTGCCTGCTAAAGAGTCTATTGATGCTGACTGCTGGGAGATCTGTTGTTGCTACCAGGGGTCTGTTGTTGCTGCGGTGGTATTTTGTTGTGGGTGTCCATTGTTGCTTGGGGAACTTATTGTTGCGGGGTGGGAATCTATTTTACTGCATTTCTTGTTATCATTAACAAATTCCATACAAATTCCATAGGACCACAAAATGGTACTTGGCTCTTTATTCTAAATAAAGGTAGTGGTAGTGGTGAGTAGTGGGTGGAACCAAGAGATGGTGCTTGAAAGTGGGTAGGAGGGGAGATAAAAAGTGACTCAGAAGGGGGGAGCTACAGCACATATTTTCTAAAAAAAAAAAAAAAAAAAAAAGCCGTGGTTAGGAGTATGGAAAAAGTGAATTTAGGTGGAAAAAAGAAAACCTTTATAATTCTAGCTTCATGGTAGCATTGTATTGCTTTGAAAGGGAATGTAATGACTAGATTTAAAATGAGGCCATGAGAAAAGCAATGGCAAGAGAACATGATTATCAGTTACAAGAAAATTCCTGCAAGAATTTTTTTGGATGATAAAACTGTGTTCAAAAATACTATTTAGGCTAAATGAAAAAGTAGCTTTTTTTTTTGCTGTGATGTGTTTTTATACTTTGTCTTATTGCTCTCCAGAAATGTTTCTTCTTTTTCTTTTTACAGAACCTAGCAGGAGATGATACTTCTAAAGAAAAACTTCAGTAGCTGTATTTAGTCTAAATGAGTATGTCTCCCATGAATCTTTCCTGCCATGTGGGTTCTGATGTATTATTACTTCATCAAAGCCTGATCCTATGTATCTATTAATGTTAATTAATTTGCAATTAGGTGTTCATGGTCTAATCAATACCTTTGAATTAGGTGAACACTTACATGATTATGAAAATTACATACTTTACATCTCATCTGATGCTGGTCGCTAAGGAATATTAGAAAAGATACAAATATTTTAATTATGCTTCATTTGACAGTTATGATAAAAAGTATTCAAAAGAGTCGAATTTAAATGTCAGCTACATGCGGAGCCATTATATCCCTTTTGAGTTATTTTGTAATATTACTGCCCACATATTCTGTGCTCCCTAGACCACTGCTGACCTGCCCCCATTAGTTAAACTTCTGAACAAGGGATGAGATTGTGCCGCATATCCATGGACATGGCAGCTCAGGATAAAGCAAGACTAATCTTGGAAGTGGCAGGGATAGGATAAGGAGGAGTTTTTCAGGAATCAAATGTGTAAAAAAAAATGTTTAATTTTTACAATTTTAATGTATGGACAAAAAAATAAATATTCCGTACATCTCTGTGATACCTGCACTAAAATCTCAAGCTGCGTTTGCAACCCTGCCCAGTTCTCTCCTGCTCGTTACAGAACACCTCCCCATCTCCTCTTCTCTATTACCTAAGGGAAGTTGCTCTGTGGTCCAGTAGGAGAAAACTGGGCAGGGCTGGCAACACTGCTTGATATTTCAGTGCAGGAGTTTTACAGAGAAAAAACACAGGAAAATTCAGGTATTGCACAGATGTAATGAATACATTTTTTTCTGTCCAGACATGAATCCTGAAAATGCTGACCCATGGTGCCACAACCAGGGGCGGACTGACCATTTGAGCACTCGGGCACTGCCCGAGGGCCGGGGTCAGTAGGGGGCCCCATGAAATGTTCCTGGTACCTTTTTTATAGGCTTTTTTGAGTGTCGGCAAGGACACAGGGCCCCATGATCCCCTATTGCCCGGGGGCCCCATGAGTTGTCAGTCCGCCCCTGGCCACAACCGTGTGCATTTAAAGTAGTTGTAAACCTTAATATATACCCAGTGAAGTGACTGGCCTCAGGTGATACCCATAAATGAAACAAATCCTCCTACATAAGTTGTAAATATTTATCTACAGCTGTTCTTCCCCCATATCCATTCAATGTTCAGAATTTACACAGGATATCTCAGCTCTGAAAATCAGGTGGTGGAGAGCTGAAGTTACATCAGTGAGGAGAGTTCTGAGAGCTGATTGGAGGGAAGGACACCTTCCCCCCTTCGCAAAGCATACAGTAAAAGAGATGACTCTGTCAATCAGCTGGAGGTCCCTCCCCTGTCACCATTTTTCTCTTGGTGTCAGGAAAACTTGTCAGAAGTGATTTATGCTTATAGCAGAGGAATGAGGCAGCAGACAAAAATTACATAGTGCCCTGGACTCAGACAAGTATACATTATAGAGGGATATTATTTTTTCATATTTCAGATCTGAGGTTTACAGCCACTTTAGTGTATTTGTAGGAAAGTTGCAGTGTAGCTATGGGTTGTGTCCTGCAGCACCACCCACCGAACACAAGTGTTTTCATTTTTGCTGTAGCATGACTAGCTTCAAGTCCCTGTGTAGGTGGGTCTTAAACCCTGGTTCACACTGGTGCAACCTGGCATGGGACTTGTGACACACAGTGGTTTATTTACTAAAGCTGGAGAGTCCAAAATCAGACTCCCTTCTGCATAGAAACCAATCAGCTTCTAACCTCAGCTTGTTCAATGAAGCTTTGGCAATGAAACCTGGAAGCTGATTGGTTTCTATGCAGAAGGGAGTCTGATTTTGGACTCTCCAGCTTTAGTAAATAAACCCCACAATGTCACATGACAAGTGAAAACACATTCATTTCAATGGCGGCCATTCTAATCAATGCAACTCAAGTAGTAGTGACTTTTAGAAAGGTTCCAGCACTACTTTGATGCAACTTTAAATGGGACTTAGAGTCCCATAGCCTCTAATGTCACATGAAAGTCACAAGCAAGTCGCACTGGAAATCGAATGACAATGGGGTTGCAGCAGTGCAAACCGAGGCTAAGGGTCTATCCTTTTCTATACTAAATTAATTTCTTGCTTAGGCTTGTCCTCATATTATATTTTTTGAAACTCTATAGGACATTACACAGAAATTGTACAATCAGATTATATAGTGTATGACCAGTTTAAGAGCACTGCTTTGATTATCCTTTGAAGATGCTTTATTTATGCAGTCAGTGTCAAAACTGCCAGTGACTCCAAGAAAACATTACTTGGATGCATATGGAGTTGACGTAACACTCATATTATGATCTAATGGCATAAAATAGGTTAATAAAGACAAAGGAAGCATGGTAAGTAAAAATGTAAACACCCAACACATACTGTAAAAGATAAGTTCACCTTTTGGACAAAAATAATAAATTCACATTTTTTTGCAGGTAGAAAAATGTGTATTTATTAGTTTTGTCCAGAGGACCTTGTAAAGCATTGCACCAGACATCAGTAGATCACTGATGCCATGCAGGTCTCCTGCAGACCTGTCAGAATATCTGCTTGCTGTACAGGATGTACGAGAAAGCAGATAATGACAGGAAGCTTCACTAAAAACTATAAGCCGACAGCCGCTAAGGCTGTCGGGACTTGTAGGCACTCATTCACAGAATACTTGTAAACACTCACAGAACACTTGTAGGCACTCATTCACAGAACACTTGTAGACACTCACGGAACACTTGTAGGCACTCATTCACAGAACACTTGTAGGCACTCACAGAACACTTGTAGACACTCACAGAACACTTGTAGGCACTCATTCACAGAACACTTGTAGACACTCACAGAACACTTTCTCTCAGTCTTCTTTGGTTCCCGGGTTTTCCCCTTTTTATATGCTCCCATCCTTTTGCTCACTCACTCTGGGTTCTATTTCAGCAAAACTGAATGCAGAAACCCTGCTTGCAGCATTCTTAGCATTGCAATACGATTTCCACTGCCAACTGAACTGCAGGACACTGCCATCTTGTGGCCATTTACCAATCTGCAATCAGTAACAATGCAGTGTGTTACAAACACATTCAATATTCCCTCTTGAGAAGAGGTGATAACCACTTATACCCCAATACCGGACACATCACCCCAGTCCTGCCCAGGTCTGTTTTCAGATTTCAGAGCTGTCACACTTTGAATGACAATTGCTTAGTGTCATGCAACACTACTTGAATAAAAATTTTACCCCTTTTTTTTTTACTAATAGAGCTTACTTTTGGTGATATTTAATTACCACTGGGTTTTTTCATTTTTTGCTATAGAAATGAAAAAATATTAAAAAAAAACAATTTTCTTAGTTTCTGTTATTTGCAAATAAATAACCTTTCTTTCTAAATTTAGGCCAAAATGTATTCTGCTACATTTCTTTGGTAAAAATAACCCAATGGATTGGTCCAGGCAACAGGCAGAAGCATGGTCAATAAACCTACCAGGGTTAGTACAGGCAGCAGGCAAAGGCAACACTGCACTGGTCTGGCAGTGATCAAGGACGCTAACTGTTGTGGCTGTGATCAGGAACAATATTACTGGTGTGGCAATAATTAGGGACAATATGGCTGATGTGGCAATGATCATGGACACTGTAATAAGTGTGGCGGTGATCAGGGACAATGTGACTGATGTGGCGGTAATAAGGGACGCAATAACTGGTGTGGCAGTAATTAGGGACAATATGAATGGTGCGACAATAATTAGGGACACTGTGAGTGGGTGGTAGTTATCAGAGACACTGCAAGTGAACTGTGGTGATTAGGGACACCGTAAGTGGGTGGTGGTGATAAGGGACACTGACTGGTGTGGCAGCAATTAGGGATACTGTGAGTGGGTGGCGGTGATTAGGGACGCTGTGAGTGGACTGTGGTGATTAGGGACATTGTGAGTGGACTGTGGTGATTAGGGACACTGAATGGGTGGCGGTGATAAGGGACAGTGTGAATAGATGGAGGTGATAAGGGACACTGATAAACAGTTATAAAAAGACTAGCGCTGAGGAAGCTGTGGCTTGTAATCAATAATGACCCTGCAATAGATATCAAAAGGGGTATACTTTTATTCCATAATTGCTTCATTAAAAAAAGAACTCATCCAGAAAACGCGGTAACCCACAGCTTGGCTGGGTGGAATATCCGCTCACCTACGCCACCAAGCCGGGATATGGAATGTTGGTGATCACAGTGTACAGCTGTCCCGACCTCGGCGCTCCGGATCTGATGTCACAAGGTCCTGGGAGGAAGCGGAAGTCGGTTGCTGGGCTTAGACCACAAGCTGCGCTGGTAACCACAACAATGTGTTTTGCGCACATGCGCTTTATCAAGTCATGGATCTCAGTGGTTACCAGCTTATTTATATAGAGGAACACGACAAGTGGGCTGGCGGCGTCAACCAGGGGCGGAACTAGAACAGATATTCCACCACTGCATTATGCCAATACATCTGCAGAGTCCACTATAAACCAGATTGATTAATACATGAAACGATTTGTCATAGTTACCAGCGAAGCTTGCGGTCCAAGCCCAGCAGCCGACTTCTGCTTTTTCCTGGAACCTTTTGAAATCAGTCCTGGAGCACCATGGTTGGAACAGCTGTCCATTGTGATCACCACCATTCCATATCCCGGCTGGGGGGTGTAGATGAGCGGATATTCCACCCAGCCAAGCTGTGGGTCACCGCGTTTTCTGGAGTCCTGTTTTTAATGAAGTACTTATGGAATAAAAGTATACCCCTTTTGATATCTATTTTGGAGTCATTATTGATTACAAGCCACAGCTTCTTCAGCACTGGTCTTTTTCTAACGGTTTATCACTTCCTCTAATGTGACACTAGCAGCCGTGGGCAAGTGTCCCCCATACATCTGGGTCCTAGCGTTTGGACTTTTTGCTTTTATTGATAAGGGACACTGACTGATTTGGCGGTGATTAGGGACACTGTGAGTGAACTGTGGTAACACTGCTGTTTATACTGTATGTCAACATTAATTGTGATTACTAAACAGATTCATGATTCTATACACACCTTTGAGGAAGAGGAAAAATAAGTATCCTCAAAACACGTTGGGTGTTCATGTTTGCTCCATTGTGGAATTTGTGTTCAAGATACATTATTGTTATGCTTTCCTACTATGGGGTGATCTATGGGTGAATGTTAGCATGTTAACTAAGCATGTATTGTTACTATCAGCCAGTTTTGTTTCTGTTTCTGATTTTTTAAATCTTTTTTAATGATTATGTCAAATAAAGCTATATTGGACACAAGCATTGTTCTACAGGTTTAATTAGGGATGTAGGCAGCCCATGTACACATTTTTCTTGCACCACCACTCCCCTCCTTTTGTGGTGGTGTTTAGGGACACTGTGAGTGGGTGGCGGTGATTGAGTACACTGTGAGTGGATTGTGGTGATTAAGGCCACTGTGGGTGGGTGACAGTGATTATTGACACTGACTGGTGTGGCAGTGATTAGGGATACTGACTGGCTACAATGGTCTGATAACATAGTACTACTGTGGGGGTGATGAGCGATAATGGCACTGACATACAGTGATATCAGAGCAGCAGTGATCACTACAACAGTGGTATGATGTCATTACAGTGACACTTCACGTGCTCTGGTGACAGTATGTTAAAATAAATGTGTAGAATTATTTTTTATGATATTTATTTACTATGTACTACTTTGGGGGAGTGATCAGGGTTTTTTTTTACACTCTGATTGCCTATTACTGTGATGATCACTGTAATAAGCAATCTCTAACACTGTTCAAAGGTTTCATTCATGAAATCTAATTTACTACTGTGCTGCTTTGATTAGTTACAGCTATCACATGGTACAGGGCCACTGTGATTGGCCCTGGTGCTATGTGATTTTTGGGATCATTCACAGAGATCACAGAGTAGTAAGCAAACAATCATGAACGATACCATTGTTTATCACTGTAATTATTATCACACTGACTGGTCACAGAGATCACATAATACCAGGGCAGCACACAGCGGTACGGTACCATGATTCTTTCCTAAATGCACAAAAAATGTGGAAACTGGATACTTATAGTTATTAGCACTAATGGTAGCAGAGCCAAAAAAATATCCAAATGCCTCCTGAGGATCAGGAAGGATTTTTGGATTATGCTTTACTGTTTTCTTTTCCTGTGGATCAACTGAGAGTATACGATTGTGTATATGGAGATTTTATGTGTGTGAGTGTGTGTGTGTGTGTGTACTTTTTTCTCTTCATTAATCTAGATGGACATTTCTTTTTTCAACCAGACTAACTATGTAACTAAGTAATAAGTACAGATTTACTGCATATACAAAGATTTTCTATTTTAGAGACTGCACTTCAAAATTCTTTACAAATTATAACAATAAAACCGCATATATACTACTTTATTTTGTTAATCAATCAACATTAATTGTATTTTTATGCATTATTGTTGATTTTCTTATTTTTATGTTTGGGACTTTTATTACCTGTGCTAAAGCTTTGGATTACACAAATACTGCATTAAAAAGTTTCCTTTGCACACTTATCTACTGCATTTTAAAGCTTTAATTATTTCTTATATAGATTTTTGTTCAGTTACATACTTTTTATCTTTTGTTAAAAAATTGTGTCTCTTTCTAGAATCTCTATCTTTATCAAACATATCATCTTGGGTAGATATATTCAGAATTTCAAGGAAACAGACAATTCTTTCTTTAGAAGTTATCTAAAAAGAAGACTGACAGTGGACATGACACTGAAAAATGACACTACAAAGCCATTTCCTTAAATTTAAAAAAAACAAGTGCAAGCAACAAGTATATGGGCAGCACTAAGAAGGCACTTTGAGTTCATCCCAGCTAAGAAGCTGTCATTAGCTGTAAAGTTTCCTAGGATTCAAATAGGCTGTAACTTCCATCCAATTTACAACACAATTATCCTCCTCCCCTCTAAAGTAGTTATTTCCTGAATGCAAGATATATCCATTTCAGTCTTTAGTAGACTCCAGCTATACTTCATCTCAAATAAGTAGTGAACCCACACAAACACACACATATATATATATATATATATATATATATATATATATATATATATATATATATATATATGTGTGTGTGTGTATGTGTGTATTTGGGATTTTTGTTGGTGGTGTTTTAAGTTTTAGATACATCACCACGTACTGCACCAAAGCACCACTATTTGCCAAACCTGACAGTAAAGTTAGGCATTAACCTGTTTTTAATATGCTAGGCAGGGCTAACAGAGGGCAGAGGCCAGAAAGACAGATCTCTGAAATAATACACTCTAATGTTTATTATAAGTTTAAATGGCTCTTGTCTTTCCCTTTTGTATTGCAGCCTAATCAAGCTGCCTATGTACTTTCCAGCCAATAAACAATATTTGTGGCTATTGCCTCTGATATAATACACTATAGATTTTATTGCTTGACAAAACCTACCTTGTCTCTTTCAATGTCCTGCCTAATCAAGTGTTCACATAGTGTCCTTACTTTAGCCAGTTTCCATGCATCCTCAATACAAGAAACCTCTCCATACCAATGTCATGTATGTTGGTACAAACTAGTGTATTGTAACATTGTCATACCTAAACTTCATCTTTAAGACAATAATTCAAAACTCATCTATGGTACTTTCAAGTTTTTGGAATGCCAAAAAAATCTCTGAAATACAATTACATAATATATTTCTGAATTCTCTCCTTCAATGGACACTTTACTGGATTTCTGCCAATGTCAAGTTCTGGTCCATAAAGCTATGCAAAGCTATACAAAGCATGGAAATGATCAGCTTCCCTGCAGTCCACTCTATAGAGCCATTGAAGGTATACAATATATGCATTATTCTTGCAGTTTTATAATTATATTTATCAAGATTGAGTAACTGGACAGACTTCACTGCAAATGAATCCTAAAAAAGAACTCACTCTCTTTTTGAGAAGGGTTGCACCTTAAATGTTGGAAATATTTAGGATAAAGCAATATTTCTAGCTGTGTTTATTCTCAGAATTTAGAGCAGACACAGAAATCACACAAGGGATCTTTGTTCTACATAGACAAGATTTGCAGCGCTACAGTAATTACAGAGATATAATAGGGGCAATTTGATGGCAGAAAGAGAACCTTGGCGTCTTCTTGCGTATGATGTACTGTGAATAAAGATGGATAGCTTACATTTATTACAGTTTAAGTCTTGAAGGATATTCACTTATTTTCCTGCCTTGTTTATCTTGTTGTAATCTTCTTTTTCTGCCCTCCTTTTTAACCTCTCACCTTTCACAATACAGCTGATTTTGGGTTGCTAAGCAACTGATTGTCTGAAAGTTTAACTATTCCTAAGTCTTTGTGCCAACAGTATGTGTGTAGTACTGATTTGCTGGGACTATTGGCTGTCAAGGGACTACCTCTAAGGAAAAACCATGGTTTTATCTGTATAGGGAGTAGATGGTATGTTTGCTAAACTTATTTCAGCCATAAAAAGGCACAGATGAGATTGTGTAATAAATAAAACTTATTCTGCGCACATTTACTATTAACTTAGTAATGCTGCCATTTTAAAGTAGACAGTCAGTATACCTATGCTATTTTCCTATTCCACAAAAGTTGTCTTAAATCTTTCATGCAAGAGGATGCAGTCCATTATACTTGAATAATTAAGAAACAAAAATCAAAACAGTCCAGGAGCTGGAAAGACCCTATTATCCTGAATAGGTCCCAAGATTTATACAGCTACAAAGCTCTTGAAAAAGTTTATTTGCCAAAATGTACATTTAGGAAGTGACATCATAGCCGGAACAGGGAGTTGTGGGTTCGCCATCTTTGATGTGGTAGAATTTCAATTGGAGCTGCCTTTTGTAAGCATATTTTTAACAACAAAGTGGTGGTCTTACCAATATTATACTGTGGATATGCCTCTTTTATGAGATACAGTTGTGTTCAAAATAATAGCAGTCAGACATCACTAACCTGATCAAGCACTGTTTTTGGTAGAAATGATATTTCTACATGGCAAATAATTTACTAGCAGGTGTAGTAGAGTAATAGAAATCCAACAGACCCAACAGTCATGACATGCATGCTGCTGATTCTGTGTAATTGAATCACTAATTGAAAGGGGCATGTTCAAAATAATAGCAGTGTGGCGTTCTATTAGTGAGGTCACTCATTCTTTAAAAAACAGGTGGCAATTATTGCCCTTATTTAAGAAAGGAAGGCAGCAAATGTTGTACATGCTGGTTACAGTGCATTTCTCTCTGAAATTCTGAGGAAAATGGGTCGTTCTAGACATTGTTCAGAAGAACAGCGTACCTTGACTAAAAAGTTGATTGGAGAGGGGAAAACATATAAAGAAGTGCAGAAAATGATAGGCTGCTCAGCTAAAATGATCACAGATGCTTTAAAATGGCAACCAAAACCTGAAAGACGTGGAAGAAAGAGAAAAACTACCATTCAAATGGATAGAAGAATAGCCAAAATGGCAAGGACTCAGCCAACAATCAGCTCCAGGAAGATCAAAGAAGGTCTAAAGTTACCTGTGAGTACTGTTACAATTAGAAGATGCCTATGTGAAGCCAAGCTATCTGCAAGAAGCCCCTGCAAAGTCCCACTGTTGAAAAAAAAGACGTGCTGAAGAGGTTACAATTTGCCAAAGAGCACACTGACTGGCCTAAAGAGAAATGGCGCAACATTTTTTTGACTGATGAAAGTAAGATTGTTCTTTTTGGGTCTATTGGCCGGAGACAGTTTGTCAGACATCCCCCAAACACTGAATTCAAGCCACAGTACACTGTGAAGACAGTGAAGCATGGTTGCGCAATGCATTTGTGTGTATGGAAATAAAAGCTATTAGAAGGATTTTGAGCTTTATTCACTTTTTTCAACACACTGCTATTATTTGAACACAACTGTACATGGGAGAATGTGGATCTGAGGACCAAGAAATATTATGTAGGCATGCTGTATCTGACCAAAGGTCATTTTATCAGTGAGAATCCATTGCATGGATGGTGGATAGGAAGATTGAGCATCACACTGGTGATTTTGAGATTGCACAATCAAGAGTGTTTCTATTGGGTTCATTATAGAATACTACACTATTAGTGTTTTTTTCGTTTGTCCTATGCACCTTTGAGGGGAAGGGAGGGGTGAAGAATTTTGGAAACTTTGGTCCCTGAGCTAGGAGTGAGACACCTAATGGCTGTTTTCGGTATTCAGCAAGCTTTATATGACCCATTGGTATATACTGTACAGTAGGATCTAACTTTCTGGTGAGTGTTTAATACAATTCTGAAGCACTGTATGGAAGGCAAGATTTTTGTTTACTGACATGGATAATTTGTAGATATTAGAAGCGTTTGTTTTCTAAGCTCTGGAAATATATTGTATAAAAGTGCATAGTACTCCCCTTTTCAGAAGTCAGACAGTGGTGGCCACATAAATGCACTGACCAATTAGAAAATCTACTTTGTACTGGGACAATGTTCTGGAAGAAAGGAGCCTCAAAAGGGTTCTCATCAGCCAGTGCAGTCACGTGGCTAGCGCTGATCAATGAGCAGTTACCGTTGCTCACATTATGTTATACAGTCTCTGGTGCTCTGTAGTGATGTTTTATAGTACCAGACTGTTATACCAGTTGGTGAGGCTGGTGGAAAATGGGGGTCATATAAAGTACATGCAGCAGGAACTGGATGGGTAGGGAAAGTGTTTTGGCTTTTTTCTTTTTTTTTGTGAAAAGGTGAACAAACATGGAATGATTTGAGTTTTTCCAAAAAGTATAGTTGTACATATCGCTTCTGATATTTTATTGCTATGATTTGTGACTTTTGCATTAGAAGCTCCTCTCTTTTATTTTGTTTGTTTTCTACAAGATACGGTGCATCATACTGCTTTAGTACAAACAGTGCCTCATCCTTCTTTATTTATTGAATACCATTATGCGATAAACAAATGTTTGGGAGACTGCAAAGGGTCCCTTTTTTCAGGTACACATATACTTGTGCAAACAGCCAGGCTTTTATAAAACCCCCACCCATTTGGAAATCACAACCAGTAAGCTATATTACAGTAGCAATGTCAACTGTCACATACACATTATCAAACAGGATATAACAACTGTCACATACACATTAATACAGGATATAATCCTCTGTTGGTACTACCAGAGCCTTAATAAATCTATTGCACTGGGTGATAACCCATAGCAGCCCATAACATTTTATCTTCCTGGAGTCACCCAACTTGTGATTTATGTTTTTGGATTCTGCACTTTGCAAATAAATACACTTTGCTGCTGTATCACTTCTGTTCTCTATGTCTTACCTATAGCAGGAAGCTGAAGTCCCAAAAGAAATAGATTACTGTGTGCTATTTCAAATTATAATTCAGCAAATGATTACTTGTAGAAACCTTCACAACTTTAAACCTTCACTTATTCTGCTACTGACTACCTCTATGACAAATCTCTCCCCTTTCCTGTCCTAACCTGGCCACCTCTGTCTACAACAGTCCACTCTCATCCGCACTGGACACATTTGCTCCTCTAACTACTTGAAGAATCAGGCCCTGATCGTTGCAACCCTTGCAAACTGACAACACAAGAAATCTCAAGAGACATTGTCGTGCTCTTGAACAACTGTGGTGTATATCCAAATCCCTTGCGGGCTTCACCCTACATAAATCTGTCCTCCTAAAATACCATTCCTCCCTCCATGCTGCCAAACAAACTTACTTTGTCTCTCTTATTAATACCGTGTCATCCAGTCCTCGCTGGCTCTTTGCTACTTTTAACTCTCTACTTTGTCCACCACCTTCTTTACCCATTAACTCACTCACTACCCAAGAGATTTTCAATCACTTCAAAGACAAGATTTTTTGCACTACGTGAGGACACATCCACTATACAGATATCTTCACCACTTAACACATCTTGTCCAACCGCACTGTCAACACTTTCCTCTTTTTTTTTTGTTTACAACCTTTTTTTTTTATTGGGAAGATCAAGTACAATCAAATAGACATAGGTACAAAAATGCCATGGTATATCAGGTACAGAGAAGTCAACGTTAGACAACCTCTCTTACATATTGAGATATATCTGTGGGAAAGCAAAAGGAATAGTAAAAGCCTGACAAGTAGACATTGATAGACTCTAGTTCTGAATACATTTTAAATAGGTAAACGGTCTATAAGGATAAATGTAATGCAATGAAATTATGCTGCCATACTATAAATACAAATATGAAGTTATGGTGTATCCCAATTGGTCCATTTTTCTTTAAATATATGTAAATTATCATATAACATATGATAAATATATTCAGACATCTTAATTGATTCCATTGTTACAAGCACCTGTGGCCACGGGACAGAAGGGGAACGCCAGTTGCACGCAATCATCCATTGTAATGAGCAACAAAGTGAATGTATCAATCTAATTCGACGAATGGGTAAATCTGGTATTGGGGCAAACAATAGGCATATCTGCGGAGTTAAAGAAATAGGTTTGTCTGCTATTTGAGATATTGTGGATAAAGCCTGTAACCTTAATGGTCTCAGGAACCTGCAATCCCAAAATATGTGAATCAAGGTGCCCTGTTCTGAACATCCCCTGAAACAATATGGGGAAACCAGAGGATAAAACATATGTATCCTTGAAGGGGTCAAATACCATCTAGTATGAACCTTAAGGGTTGTTTCTCTGACAGATACTGACCGAATACATTTACGTAAGTTATCAAACAGAGTCCCTTTCCTTTATAGAAAATGAACAATCTAAATCAGATTCCCAATGCAGCATGAGACCATATTTCTCAGAGACAATGGACTCATTCAAATAACCATATATATGTGTAATGACCCCCCTGTCCCTAGGGGAAGATATACAAATGTGTTCAAATGGAGTAAAAGGTGTATGAAGAGTTAGAGTAGTACTTCATAAAAAAATCTCTAATTTGAACATAACTTGGAATGTCTGATATGGGTAAGTTATATTCTGATTGAAAGGAGTCAAATGATCTAAACTTATTGTGTCTGATAAAAGATTTTAAATTGGTGAGTTTGTGCTGTTGCCATGAAATAAAAGATACTCTGTCATGGAAAGCGGGGGAGAAATGTGGGTCACCAATGAATAAGGCTAAGGGGGAAGTGGAAGATATCAAATTAAATTTGTTTTTATGCCAATGCCATAAGTGGTATGAATTAGCAACTATTGTCTTTAGTGAATAAAGCTCACAGAGAAGGATCATTTTAGACCATAGCAACCCTTGTAGATAAAAAGGAAATATTGAATGTATTTCAAAAGAGAGCCAAGGAATATTACATGAAGGAGCAAACCATTGAGCTAATTGAGTAAATCTTATCTATAAATAGTACAACCATAAGTTGGGGAGTTCTAAGCCACCCTTGCGTTGGGATCTATGCATGAGAGGTCTTCCAAATCTACGCCTTATGTCTGACCAAATTAATTTACTTTTTATCTCTCTCTGCAGAGTCTAAAGTAGACTTAGAGACCAATACTGGTAAAGCTCTAAAATAAAATAGCAATTTTTGTAGAATGACAATCTTGACCGCCACCACTCTTCCAAGACATGAAATATGATAAAAAGACCATATTGATAATAAAGATTTGATACGTATGAAGAGTGATGATAATTTTTTGATAAAGTGATTTATATAAAGATGTAAGGGAGATTCCCAGATAACAAAAAGAATGTGTACACCATGAAAATGGCAATCTTTCCCGCAGAGAAGCAGACAACAGGGGCGAAAGATTAACAGACATTGCTGAACAATTGGATAAATATACCCCTAGACCTGAAAGATTTTGAAAATTATTTAGTTCAGATATAAGATTTGGTATGGATATAAGGGGGTCTGTTAGGAACAAAAGTACGTCATCTGTATAGAGACTCAGTTTAAACTCCTTTGGACCCTGCACATATCCTTTAATGTTCATATTGTTTCTGATAGCGCAAGCTAGTGGCTCAATGACCAGAGCAAATAAAAGTGGGGAAAGAGGGCATCCCTGTCTAGTTCCACGTGTTAAAGAAAAAAAATTAGAATTACTACCAGGGAGTTTAATTCTTGTTTGAGGAGCATGATAAAAAGCTTTAAATCCTAATAGGAATTCATCCTAAATACCATATTTAGGGACTAGCATATTTAAATAGGGCCAACCAACGCTATCAAAAGCCATGTGTATGTCCAGGCTGAGTATACAAACTGACCAGGAATGAAGATTTGAGTCTTGAATAATATTAGTGGCTAAGCAAAGATATCTGTTATTTGTCTACCTGGGATAAATCCAGTTTGGTCTGGTTGAACCAGAAGAAGTGATAACTTTAGCTAGTCTATCCGCTAGTAGATGACCAAAAAGTTTGAGATCACTATTAATAACAGATATTGGGCGAAAATGTTGTGGCAAAGTGTGGTCTTTATGGGGTTTGGGCAGCAGGGACATGTTTGCAAATAACATTTCTTCAGGAAAGTGATTTCCTTGAAAAATTAAGTTATATAATTTAGTTAAGTGGGGAACTAAAATTGAAGAAAATTTTTTATAATACGTGGTTGAAAAACCATCGGGGCCCGGTGCAGGAGAAGTTTTAAGTGATTTAATAATGTTGGTTATCTCCAGGTCGGAGCATGGAGCAAGTATATCGGTTTGTTGTTTAGAAAGAGCAGGAAGTGAAATTCTATCTAACCATGATATAGTAGATGAATCAGGAGATGCTTGGGGAGTAGAAAGTAAATTCTTATAGAAGTCAAAAAAGATATTCAAACCCTCCTGAGGGTAGGATACCAAATCTCCCGACGCATTTTTAAATTTATATATGTGGGGTGGTTTGATTGCATGATTTAATTTTCTAGCAAACATGGTTGATGTGGAATTGCTATGTAAAAGAAATTTAGCTCTGGACAATCTAAGAGATTTCTCAGTATCCAAAGATAATATAGTGTCTAAAGCCCTTCTTTTATTTTGGATTTGGTTGAAGAGATCTGAGGAGGGGGATTGACTAGGTCTAATATATAAAATGGTCTAAATCTCTAGTGAGCATTATGATATTAGACAATTTAGTTCTATTTTTTGCAGCAGCCACGCTAATTAAGTGTCCACGCATAACTGCTTTGTGTGCAGTCCAAAGGGAGGTAGGAGATATATCCGAGTTTGTATTAAGGGTAAAATAATCTTCCATGTATGTAAAAAGTTGTGGTATAATTTCAGCAGATGATAACAAAGAGTCATTAATGCGCTATCTATATGGAGTAGTAGCTGTCAGGAATGGACTCAGCACTGGTGGTGGGACTCACCTGCCTTGTGGGCTGCAGTACCAGGGCTGACCAGCGGGTGCTCTCAGCAGCCAGAAGCTCACTTCTGCAGTCAGCCAACACCTGGGGCTGATTACAGCAGGTGTATTTAAGGAATGACCAGGCCTGTGATCTGTGCCTTGGTGTAAATGTTTCCCATGAGCCCTTGTATCCTGTTCCTGTGTTGCTGTAGACTCCGTTGCCGACCTCTGCTTGTTACTGATCCTGCTCTTCTCCTGTTTAACCCCTGGCTTGCCTGACTACTCCTCCGTCTGATCCCTGGTACTGTATTTGTTCGCACCCTGCTGAACCTGGCTTGTGACCTGACCATTCTTAGCTCGCTCCTCTTGTACCTCACTGCCCGCATAATACTGACCCAGCCTGTCTGACCACGCATACCGTACCCGACCATCCATCCATCCATCTGGCTTGGATCAGACCAGTGTATCTGTCTGCCTCTTCCAAATTAGATTCCGTTCCTGCACTCCCTTGTCAGTACTCTCTACCTCCGCAGGTCGCATTCGGGGGAAGCGACCTGGTTCCAGTCTGCACCAAGTCTATCCCCACCATCAGGGGCCCTGGTGAACAGCAGGCTGGGACTTGGACCCCACGCTCTGAGGGCGTCCGTGCGGTGGGCTGCTAGAGACTGCCAGGCGGCTTAACACTACCAAATGGCCTGCCTGACCATTCCACCTCTCCAGCCCTGACTACACCTGTGTTCTTGAAGCCTGCTACTTCCCTGTGTCAGTCCACACATTTCTGGTCACACCCGGATCCCTAACAGAACACCAAGGCCATCCTGACCAGAAGTGGCTGCACAGGGAAGCCATCTTGGCTTGTTGCTGGGAAGGATGGATCTTGATGAGGTTGTGTATTTGTCGCTGCTGGTTTTTGATGACAGAGAATATGCTTATCAGACTCTGAGGGAGTATACCCGGGATCAACTGCTAGAATGTATACGGATCGCTCATGTTCTAGTAGATCAGGGCACAGAGTTCTCTGAGGTGCAACCTTTAATTCAGGTTTGTGCAGAGTTGGCTTCATCTGGTACCCCTGAAAGCAGGGATGAATTTGTGCCACCATTTAGTGCCGACCAGGTAGAGTCCCTGGTGTGGTTATTGGAGGATGATGTGGATTGCTTCTTGGAGCATTATGCTGCATGTTCACAACAGGTATTAAGGGATTGTATAAACGCAGTGCAGTCTTTGACCAGACAGGCTTTGTGTAAGCTGAGCGTTGTTCAACCCATACTGCAGACATGGTCAGACTTGTTGCACTCAGCCTCAGTCAGCTTACAACATCATTCCTCCGCTCAAGGCACTCTTCCTACATCCCCGACAACACCCCCAGTGACTGCCCAGTATACTCTGCTAACTACCACATATCAGTCCTCTGCTCCCACTCGCTGCACCTATCCTTTCTTTAACCCTGTAAAGAAGTCCTCTGTAGCAACTGCTCCCTCCTCTGTTCCATCCTCCAGCTCTTCTCTGTCTTCAGCTGCTCCATCCGTTTACAAACCTGCGCTTACTTACAGTGCTCTGGTAACTAAAACCAGGAAAAGGCGAAAATTCTTTCCAACCAATACCATCCTGCCAGTATCCAAACCGGTCAGCCTGCCATCTAAGAACCCGCCTTCCGTGGTGCAGCCTGGTGCCTCGGCGCCCACAATTCAGCCTGATGTCTCTACCCAGCCTGATGTCTTTACCATGCTTGATGTCCTTACCCAGCATGATGTCTCTACCCAGCCTGATGAACTGATCCAGCCTGATGATCCTATTATGCCAGACGACTCGATGCCCGCAGTCTTGCCAGACGACTCGGTGCCCACAGTCTTGCCAGACGACTCGATGCCCGCTGTTCCACCAGACGACTCGGTGCCCGCTGTCTTACCAGTTGACTCGAGCCCGCAGTCTTGCCAGACGACTCAGTGCCCGCAGTCTTGCCAGACGGCTCGGTGCCCGCAGTCTTGCCAGACGGCTCGGTGCCCTCAGTCTTGCCAGGCGACTCGGTGCCCGCTGTTCCGCCAGACGACTCGGTGCCCGCTGTCTTACC
The DNA here is from genome assembly GCF_062004578.1 of Staurois parvus. Taxonomy (NCBI): domain Eukaryota; kingdom Metazoa; phylum Chordata; class Amphibia; order Anura; family Ranidae; genus Staurois; species Staurois parvus. The sequence continues at coordinate 20,181,493 of NW_028317813.1, read as the reverse complement.
AGTTGACTCGGAGCCCGCAGTCTTGCCAGACGACTCGATGCCCGCTGTTCCGCCAGGCGACTCGGTGCCCGCTGTCTTACCAGTTGACTCGGAGCCCGCAGTCTTGCCAGACGACTCGATTCCCGCTGTTCCGCCAGACAACTCGGTGCCCGCTGTCTTACCAGTTGACTCGGAGCCCTCAGTCTTGCCAGACGACTCGATGCCCGCTGTTCCACCAGACGGCTCGGTGCCCGCTATCTTGCCAGTTGACTCGGAGCCCGCAGTCTTGCCAGACGACTCGGTGCCCGCAGTCTTGCCAGACGACTCGGTGCCCGCAGTCTTGCCAGACGACTCGGTGCCCGCAGTCTTGCCAGACGACTCGGCACCCGCAGTCTTGCCAGACGACTCGATACCCGCTTTTCCGCCAGACGACTCGATGCCCGCTGTTCCGCCGGACGACTCGATGCCCGCTGTTCCGCCAGACGACTCGATGCCCGCTGTTCCGCCAGACGACTCGATGCCCGCTGTTCCGCCAGACGACTCGATGCCCGCTGTTCCGCCAGACGACTCGGTGCCCGCTGTTCCGCCAGACGACTCGGTGCCCGCTGTCTTGCCAGACGACTCAGTGCCTGCAGTCTTGCCAGACGACTCAGTGCCCGCAGTCTTGCCAGACGACTCGATGCCCGCTGTTCCGCCAGACGACTCGATGCCCGCTGTTCCACCAGACGACTCGGTGCCCGCTGTCTTACCAGTTGACTCGGAGCCCGGAGTCTTGCCAGACAACTCGATGCCCGCTGTTCCGCCAGACGACTCGGTGCCCGCTGTCTTACCAGTTGACTCGATGCCCGCTGTTCCGCCAGACAACTCGGTGCCCGCTGTTCCGCCAGACGACTCGGTGCCCGCTGTCTTACCAGTTGACTCGGTGCCCGCTGTTCCGCCAGACGACTCGGTGCCCGCTGTTCCGCCAGACGACTCGGTGCCCGCTGTATGGCCAGTTGACTTGGAGTCCGCAGTCTTGCCAGATGACTCGGTGCCCGCTGTCTTGCCAGACGACTCAGTGCCCGCAGCCTTGCCAGACGACTCAGTGCCCGCAGTCTTGCTAGACGACTCGATGCCCGCTGTTCCACCAGACGACTCGGTGCCCGCTGTCTTACCAGTTGACTCGGAGCCCGGAGTCTTGCCAGACAACTCGATGCCCGCTGTTCCGCCAGACAACTCGATGCCCGCTGTTCCGACAGATGACTCGGTGCCCGCGGTCTTGCCAGATGACTCGGAGCCCGCGGTCTTGCCAGATGACTCGGAGCCCGCGGTCTTGCCAGATGACTCGGTGCCCGCGGTCTTGCCAGATGACTCGGTGCCCGCAGTCTTGCCAGACGATCCAATGCCTGATGACCCAGTGCCCGCTGTCATGCCTGGTGACCCGATGCCCACTGTCGTGCCTGATGACTCGATGCCCGCTGTCGAGCCAGACGACTCGATGCCCGCTGTCGAGCCAGACAACTCGATGCCCGCTGTTCCGCCAGACGACTCGGTGCCCATTGTCTTGCCAGTTGACTCGGAGCCTGTGGTCTTGCCAGATGACTCGGAGCCTGCGGTCTTGCCAGATGACTCGTGCCAGCAGTCTTGCCAGACGATCCAATGCCTGATGACCCAGTGCCCGCTGTCATGCCTGGTGACCTGATGCCCACTGTCGTGCCTGATGACTCGATGCCCGCTGTCGAGCCAGACGATCCAATGCCTGATGACCCAGTGCCCGCTGTCATACCTGGTGACCCGATGCCCGCTGTTGTGCCAGTTGACTCAGAGCCAGCTGTCACGCCTGGTGACTCGGTGCCCACTGCCTTGCCAGGTGACTCGGTGCCCGCTGTTGAGCCAGATGACCTGATGCCTGGTGACCCGATGCCCGCTGTCGTGCCTGGTGACCCGATGCCCGCTGTTGAGCCAGATGACCTGGTGCCCGCGGTCGAGCAAGACGATCCAATGTCTGTCCCGGTGCCCACTGTTGTACCTGGTGACCCGATGCCCGCTGCCGGGCCTGGCGTGCCTCCGCCCGCTGCCGGGCCTGGCGTGCATCCGCCCGCTGCCCGGCCTGGCGTGCCTCGGCCTGTTGTGCAGCCTGATGTGCCTCTGTCCGCTGCACAGCCTGTTGTACCAGCCCCTGATGTTCAGCTAAACTGGCCAATAACTGATTCCCAGCCTGCTCCTGGAAATCCTATGTCCAGCGACCTGCCTTCCTGGGTTCCCCTACATAAAGAGAAGTCTGCCAGCAGGAAACCCAGCCAGCCGGTTGACTCCGGCAGTAAGATAGCCAGCCAGTTACCTGACTCGGGCGGTGGAACATTTTGCCCACTAGGGACTGTTTGGAGCGTCCTGAGGCCGCTCCTTGAGGGGGGGTACTGTCAGGAATGGACTCAGCACTGGTGGTGGGACTCACCTGCCGTGTGGGCTGCAGTACCAGGGCTGACCAGCAGGTGCTCTCAGCAGCCAGAAGCTCACTTCTGCAGTCAGCCAACACCTGGGGCTGATTACAGCAGGTGTATTTAAGGAATGACCAGGCCTGTGATCTGTGCCTTGGTGTAAATGTTTCCCATGAGCCCTTGTATCCTGTTCCTGTGTTGCTGTAGACTCCGTTGCCGACCTCTGCTTGTTACTGATCCTGCTCTTCTCCTGTTTAACCCCTGGCTTGCCTGACTACTCTTCCGTCTGATCCCTGGTACTGTATTTGCTCGCACCCTGCTGAACCTGGCTTGTGACCTGACCATTCTTAGCTTGCTCCTCTTGTACCTCGCTGCCCGCATAATACCGACCCGGCCTGTCTGACCACGCATACCGTACCCGACCATCCATCCATCCATCCAGCTCGGATCAGACCAGTGTATCTGTCTGCCTCTTCCAAATTAGATTCCGTTCCTGCACTCCCTTGTCAGTACTCTCTACCTCCGCAGGTCAAACTCGGGGGAAGCGACCTGGTTCCAGTCTGCACCAAGTCCATCCCCACCATCAGGGGCCCTGGTGAACAGCAGGCTGGGACTTAGACCCAGCACCTGAGGGCGTCCGTGCGGTGGGCTGCTAGAGACTGCCAGGCGGCTTAACACTACCAAATGGCCTGCCTGACCATTCCACCTCTCCAGCCCTGACTACGCCTGTGTTCTTGAAGCCTGCTACTTCCCTGTGTCAGTCCACACATTTCTGGTCACACCCGGATCCCTAACAGTAGCTAAACCAATATGAGAGGTAGTGAAGGAAACAATATGATGATCCAACCATGGGCAAATATGTATGTCTGCAGTAGAAGAATTAGCTAACGGTATAGGAGTACAAAAATTATAGTCCAAGCGGGCGTAACTATCATGTGGGTGAGAGTAAAATGTAAAGGCCTTAACCCTAATGTTGTGTGCTCTCCATGCATCAATCAATTGGAAACTGCTCAATGAGCTAGAAGTAGATTTAGTAAATGCCTTAGTGGAAGGTTAAACTCAGCTTCTAATATACAGGTGAAACTCGAAAAATTAGAATATCGTGCAAAAGTTAATTTATTTCAGTAATCCAACTTAAAAGGTAAAACTAATATATGAGATAGACTCATTACATGCAAAGCAAGATAGTTCAAGCCGTGATTTGTCATAATTGTGATGATTATGGCTTACAGCTCATGAAAACCCCAAATCCACAATCTCAGAAAATTAGAATATTGTGAATAGGTGCAATATTCTTGGCTCAAAGTGTCCCACTCTAATCAGCTAATTAAGCCATAACACCTGCAAAGGGTTCATGAGCCTTTAAATGGTCTCTCAGTCTGGTTCAGTAGGAATCACAATCATGGGAAAGACTGCTGACCTGACAGTTGTGCAGAAAACCATCATTGACACCCTCCATAAGGAGGGAAAGCCTCAAAAGGTAATTGCAAAAGAAGATGGATGTTCCCAAAGTGCTGTGTCAAAGCACATTAATAGAAAGTTATGTGGAAGGGAAAAGTGTGGAAGAAAAAGGTGCACAAGCAGCAGGGATGACCGCAGCCTGGAGAGGATTGTCAGGAAAAGGCCATTCAAAAGTGTTGGGGACTTTCACAAGGAGTGGACTGAGGCTGGAGTCAGTGCATCAAGAGCCACCACACACAGACGGATCCTGGAAATGGGATTCAAATGTCGTATTCCTCTTGTCAAGCAGCTCCTGAACAACAAACAACGTCAGAAGCATCTTACCTAGGCTAAAGAAAAACAGACCTGGTCTGTTGCTCAGTGGTCCAAAGTCCTCTTTTCTGATGAGAGCAGCTTTTGCATCTCATTTGGAAACCAAGGACCCAGAGTATGGAGGAAGAATGGAGAGGCAAACACTGTAAGATGATTGAAGTCCAATGTGAAGTTTCCACAGTCTGTGTTGATTTGGGGAGCCATGTCATCTGCTGGTGTTGGTCCACTGTGCTTCATTAAGTCCAGAGTCAACGCAGCCGTCTACCAGGAGATTTTGGAGCACTTCATGCTTCCTTCCCCAGACGAGCTTTATGGGGATGCTGACTTCATTTTCCAGCAGGACTTGGCACCTGCCCACACTGCCAAAAGCACCAAAACCTGGTTCAATGACCATGGGATTACTGTGCTTGATTGGCAAGCAAACTCGCCTGACCTGAACCCCATAGAGAATCTATGGGGCATTGCCAAAAGAAAGATGAGAGACATGAGACTGAACAATGCAGAAGAGCTGAAGGCCGCTATTGAAGCATCCTGGTCTTCCTTAACACCTCAGCAGTGTCACAGGCTAATAGCTTCTATGCCACGCCGCGTTGAGGCAGTAATTGCTGCAAAAGGGGCCCAAACCAAGTACTGAGTACATATGCAGGCTTATGCTTTTCAGAGGTCCGATATTGTTCTATGTACAATCCTTGTTTTATTGATTGCATGTAATATTCTAATTTTCTGAGATTGTGGATTTGGGGTTTTCATGAGCTGTAAGCCATAATCATCACAATTATGACCAGGGGTGGACTGACCAACTCATGGGGCCCCTGGGAAATAGGGGATCATGGGGCCCCTGTGTCCTTGCCCACACTCAAAAAAAGCCTATAAAAAATGTACTGGGGCATTTCATGGGGCCCCCTACTGACCCCGGGCCCTCAGGCAGTGCCTGAGTGCTCAAATGGTCAGTCCACCCTTGATTATGACAAATCACGGCTTGAACTGTCTTGCTTTGCATGTAATGAGTCTCATATATTAGTTTCACCTTTTAAGTTGCATTACTGAAATAAATGAACTTTTGCACGATATTCTAATTTTTCGAGTTTCACCTGTAGGATGGGCAGTCAAATTAAAAGCTCCACCTATAATAAGATGTGGGTTGTAACGATCAAGAACCTCAGAAATTTTTTTAAAGAAAGCAGCCTGTGATTCGTTGGGGGCATAAACCGAGGCCACTGTAACAAGCCAACCTTGCATAAACCCTTTAAAATCAAAAAGCGACTTTCAGGATATTTATAAACATTATGGGTTTCAAAAACAAATGAATTGCGCATAAAAATGGCCACACCACGAGATTTAGATGAAAATGAAGTATGGTGAAACTGACCGTAAGATTTGTCAAAGTACAACGGGTGATTAGAAGTTGAAAAATTAGTTTCTTGTAGAAGGATTATATCTGCATTCAATCTTTTGTAATGGCGTTAGGTCTTTTTACGTTCTTGAGGTAGGTTAAAATCCTGTACGTTATGAGCTATTACCTTAAGACCCATTATAATTTATAAAAAAATACAAGTTTGAACAAAAAATATAGACTTTGTGTCAGGGTCCTGTCCACGGCAAGAGTTCTGGAAGATCTAGCATTTCTGCCAGTACTCTACATGGCCGCAGAAGTACACAGCAGCCTCAGTCTGGTGCCAGACGGCTTTTATAAGGAGGCTCATCACTTCCACTAGTAGCTTGATGATCTCTAGCTCCCCGTGCCCTGTTCCTGGTTCCTGTTTCCTGTGATTTCCTGTTACCGACTCGGCTTGCTCCTGGACCTGTCTACTCTGATTTACCCCTGATCTGAGCTCGGCTTGGCTTACGGATACTCTCTCGCTCCTCTGTGAATGACCTCGGCTATCCCATCTGACTACGACCGCTCTGATTTCCACCTGGTACCTGACCTTGGCTTGAACTGACTACCCAGTAAACATCCAAATCCCGAAAGGGCTTGCATACCACGCACAGGCACCTCCTGTCTGCAGACCTATCTCCGTGCACCAGCTGTGCTTCTGAGTGGACCACCAACCAGCACTCCTACAGGCTACCTATGCAACTTTGGGACAGACTCCCGCTGTGCCACTCTCAGGGGAGTCCGGAACTTAGCCGCAAGGGAAGCCCTCTCTCCATTGGCCTCCATCACCAGGTACGTGATACTTAGTTATATTATATTGAAAAAACACATAAGGGTTTATAGAGCATAGGACAAAAATAATCATCACTTTATGATATGCAGCTCCACCACACTCCAATCCATATGTATATGACATGACCAAAACCGCAGTGAAAACATTCAGTGCCATCAGTACACATGCAGTTCCAACTTACAATTGTAAATAAATATATGTGAATGATCTGAAATGATATATTAATTGACAAAGATCTTCCAACTTGTATAAGATACAAATGTACAAACCTAATAGCGAAAGTGTAACTTAACATAACCAGGGGGTCAAAAGATAACCAGTATCTTGACCAATTAACAAGACTGAATGGACTTAAATGTCAAATGTCCAGTACTCACCACCGGGACTAGGAGGGCAGGGCCAATAAACAGCATCAATGGACCGTCCCAAGCACCGATGGCAAGTATGGGGGGCAATCAAACTGCAGCGGAGAGGTACGGCTTATTTGATATATACAATATTATATATTGTGCATTTATAGAGGAGGAGAAAAATTTAAAAAAATTGAAAAGGGGAAAAAACAAACAGGCAATATAAATACCATAGGAGAAGACAAAATGCAATTAATAAAACTAGAAAATCTACAATTTCTGGGGAAATTGTGTGAAGTGTTCTTGCATCCAAATCTAACCAAGTGATTGATGAAATGTAAGCAGTGCACATGGCAAGCCTGATAGAGTGAGAACTGTATTTCAACTTGGTGACTCAGCTGCCTGTGAGTCATGTTAGGTTGCTATAGCAACTCACTCAGTCAGGAAGCTGACAGGCTTTTCTAAACACACTGCTCCAACTTGCCAACTTCACTGGCGATTGCCATCTTCAAACACTTGTAGTTTTAAAAGTATAAATGCTACTGTGAAGAACTTGATATTGCAAGAATCACAAGAAACAGACCTACATTGTCATGTATAGTATGTCTCTGAAATATTAAAAATGAAGGCACAGTCGCAGTTTAAAAATGTCCCTTAAAATTTCAGGTGGCTGTGAGTGAAGTTTCAATGAAAGTCATTGGGAGGGGTGAGTTGCAAACAAATGGTCATATTGTGAAAACTATCAGGAGTATGGCTTAGCCGTGAACAATTTTAGTGACAGCGGGGTTAGCTGAACGTTTTGATATAAGATTTGTGTAGGTGGGCTTGAAAATGAGGGAGTGATGGCAGTTTACAAATCATGTTCTGATTTTTCCTTCCACACTGTAGCTTTGCAGGTTCCCACTCTAGTTGTTCCATTCATTCCTATGGGAAAATTTCACCACAAAAACCGCGATATTTCGTGAACGATTCGGCAAAACGTTCCACAAAGTAATAGCAATCCGATCAGGAACAATCCGCACGTTTTGATATATTACTTGTCTTTGTAGTGTAAAAACTGTGGGAGGAGTTAGCGTGGCAAATTTGGCTATAATAAGAAACGGAATAAGAATATATTTGTGAGATAACAATAAGTGTTCTTTGCAAGAACACTTAATAAAAAAAAGGGGTGGGGGGGAGGAAGTGAAAGGAAAAGGGAAGTTGGAGATAGGAAACGCTGTCATCGTCTCTATCGCTCAACTGCATTTTGTTTCAAATGGCATAAACATTTGATCATAACAAACTATCTCTTTTCTCTCCTCCTTTCTTTCTTTTGAATAAACTATATTCATAAATGGAAGGGGAAAGAAATTCTTTTAAGCCGCTAAGTCTCTGAAGGACTGTTGCCATATTCTTTGATCACGGCGAGAGGAAGGAGTAGACCATATGGGTGATGGACGAGGTGTTGCAGGAAGGCGTAGTGCTGGTTGCAGTTCTAAAAGTCCCAATTTAACCAAGAGCTCCTTACCTTCAGCGACACTGAATATGAGGCACTGACAATTTAAAAGGAAAACCCCAACTATATCTTATGCGAGCTGATTGAAGTACTGAGGTTATTTCTTTCAATTTGCATCTTCTTTCTAAGGTAGCCAGAGAGGTAACCGGTAATATTTGTATTTTGGTACCTTCTAAATCTATATTAGAGGTATTTCTAGATGCACGCAGGATTTCTTCTTTAGTTAAATAATCCTTCATACAGAGAATTATATCTCTAGGTGGTTTATCTGCAGTTGGTTTGGGTTGTAAGGCCCTGTTCTTCTATCATGTGATAGAATCACATGCAAAAGAAGATAATGGAGTCTCAGGGAGGAGAGAATGAAATAGTTTAGATACTGCAGACATTAGCTGCAATAGACAATAGACTGTGGAATCCCGCAAATCAGCAAATTATTGCAACGATTTCTGTTGTCTTCTACTTGAGATTGCAGATAAGAACAATTCTCAGTCAGCAATTCATGTTCCTTCCTAAAATCATTATGGGATAGAGTTAGCTCGTCATGTTTGGTTTCTAATATATCAATGCGACTGCCCAATGCGGCTATTTCTTGAGTAAGAGTGCTGGTAGTTTTGAAAAGTTCAGTTTGTGTTGTATCAGCTAATTTTTCATAAATGGCAGATAGACTAGCATCCAGGTCAGCATACTGTGCCTCCGGATGATGAGAGGCTCAGCCAGGGGTCTACTGGAAGCTGCTTGGGCCTGCTCTGACTGGACGCCATGTTGGAACATCCCTTCCTTCTCCTTCGTGCGGAGTAAATACGTGGTTAAAGAGTGCTGTGGAGGGCGATCACGAGCCTTCTTACCCGACAGCATGCACAGGGATGTACGGCAGGGGTGCTGATGTAATTCGGCTGGAAATGAAGCTTTATTGTCCTGGGAATCGAGCCATAGGACTACGGGTCCGGTGGAGCTACCGCTGGAAGCGTGTGTTCCTCATCGTGCTGCGCACTTTCCTCTTTTGACCCAGTTACTACTGAAGAGGTTACCAAACTGTTCTCAGCTGACCACCTAACCAGTTTTCCTCTGGATCCTGTTCCCTCACAACTACTATGGTTACCCTCTTCTTCTATCCTATGCTCTCTCACTCACATCTTTAATCTTTCCCTCTCCCTCTCTACTGGCACATTCCCCTCCCCCCTAAAGCATGCACAGATCACTCCCATTCTTAAAAAACCTTCACTGGACCCCAGAAACCTGAACATCATAAGACCTATCTCCTTGCTCCCATTCACCTCTAAACTTCTAGAATGCTTAGTCTACAATCATCTTAGCTCCTACCTCACTGAAAACCTTCTTGACCCCCTACAGTCCGGCTTTCGCTCGCAGCCCTCCACAGAAACTGCCTTACTAAAACTTACTAATGATTTACTAACTGCTAAAACCAATGGCCACAACTCCATACTCTTACTACTAGACCTCTCTGCTGCCTTTGATACTGTTGACCTCCTGCTCCTTCTCAATAAAGTCCACTTCCTTGGTCTCCATGATTCAGTTCTCTCCTGGTTTTCCTCATACCTGTCACAGTGCTCCTGTATTGTTACCTATAACTCTGTTTCCTCCTCTCCACTTCCTCACCTGAAGGGGTCCCCCAAGGCTCTGTTCTTGGATCCTCTATTTTCTCTATCCAACAAAACCAACAAAATAGAACCGGAGTCCTATTCCATTATTCCTAGCTGAAGTATTTAGGCAACCGGCCTACTTTGAACACTCTAATTTTTTCAAAGTAAACGTTGTGGGCCCCCAGGACACTCAGTCAACAGCATCGGGGAGGCGCCGAGAGGCAAGGGCTGGGACAGGCAGTAGTTTGCCTTGCGGTGGACCGCCAGCTCGATCCCAAGATCCAACTATGAGCACCAAAGCTCGTGGAGGGGGCAGGGGCCTGGCACCGGGGAAGGGGTGGACACCCGCATCCCACATACACGCTATCCTCGTCGCGTGCCTTTTGTACACCAACATGGGATGGGGCTGCCGGAGACCTCCTCTCTTGGTCACCCAATAACCTCCTATGACTTCAAATACCACCTCTATGCCGATGACACAAATCTATCTCTCTACTCCTCACCTCGCTCCTTCAGTCTCCTCTTGCATTACTAACTTACTAACTGACATATCAACATGAATGTCGCACCACTTCCTTAAACACATTTTGAAACCATGTTCTCTAGCTTAAAGATTTTATATGGGTGGCATCTACTCCTGAAGAAGTGAAGGTTATTCATAAAACGTGTAGAGTTTTTATGATGCACTCATTTTTTTATATTTTGACCATGTGGTAATAGATGAATGGACCAATTGCCAACACAATGGGATTGATTTACTAAAACTGGAGAGTGCAAAATCTGGTGCAGCTTTGCATAGAAACCAATCAGCTTCCAGTTTTTTTGGCAAAGCTTAATTGAACAAGCTGAAGTTAGACGCTGATTGGCTACTATACACATCTGCACCAGATTTTGTACTCTCCAGTTTTGGAAAATCAACCCCAATGTGTACTCTAGGCTGCTGTATTCCAAATATAATTAACCAGCTTGTTTGTTTTAATGTGTGAGATTGTCAAGCAATGTTAATAATCAATGTTTTCTTACTATATCTATCTAATGTTATGCCTCATTTAAAGTGTTACTAAACCCACAACAGTAAAATCAGTCTGTATATGTAGTGAAGCATGCTTGTTATACTCACTGTGGAACCTAAGTGGTTAATCCTCTGCAATGTATAAAAAGGCTGTTTGATTCTTTCTTATCTGCCCCTCCTTTTGTTCAAATGACCACCTGATACAGACTGAATCCGTAGTCACATGCACATGCTGATCTTGGTGTGTATTGCTAGTGAGGTTTTTTTTTTCTTGGGATTAGCACTGTCCAGACAGAGGTCAGGAGTTTCACATCCTCCTAGAGCAGAAAGAAAACTCCTCCTACAAACTTTAACAAGTGCTCTGCTTAAGTCACAAGACTGTTCTAACTGCTGATGAGAAAAGATATTTAGCAGTTTATATTTACTAAAATGATTGCACTTAAGATTCTTGTCAGAGTCCAATTGTAAATGGTTCCCTTCAAGCTCCATCTCATGGCCTATCTCAGCTTTGCTAAGATAATCTCATGAAAATACTTATCAGAATGAATTTTCATGTTGTTTATCTATTGGATGGAATGTTTGGAACCTCTAATTCTCCAGTCATGGTATGATGAATGCTGCAGTTCTATGACAACAGTAGAATAAAAGGACTGTGTGCAAATGAGAACAGAATGTAACAGAAATAGTGTATTTTACGGCACTCTAAGCTGTAATGTAACTGTGTATATAATATATTGTATATTCACCATCACCAATGTACAGTATTTATGTATGGATCTAATGAAGATTTACAGTTTATGAATAGGACGTATTTTGTTGTGTACTATACTGCAGTAAATATAAATATGTTTGCAAAGTACATTTTACAGCAGTACTTGAATGAAAAATGTGGGACCCTAAACCCATTAGTAAATAAATGATTAAAGATTTGTACATGGTTTATGACATTTCAGTAAAATGCATATCATGTCACCAGAGTTACAACTATGCTGACACTGCAAGAAACGGCCGTGCTATCAGAGTTATGATTACTGTTATGTCATAGGAACCAGATTTAGCATCATTCATATGTAATGTGCGTCAATTTCACTGCCATATTACAAAAGCTGTATCCCAGTGCCCAGATACAGTAACATGTAATACAAGCTGAGATTCACTTGTATGTGCCAAATTTAGTGTTATGTTGCACATACCAGATTCTGTGTTATGCATTGCAGTAGAAATTCCACATTATACAAGCCAAATACAGCGCCATAAACCAGATTCAGCACCATGAACCAGATCCCATATTGTACATGCCAGGTACAGTGCCATGTCACTAGGAACCAGATTCAGGGATATGCTATATGAACCAGATAGAAGATATACTGCCATTTTATCAGTAACAGACTCCGCACCATGTTACTTGGGCTAGATTTCATATTATATAGATACAGTGCAATACAGTTTCCAGATACTGTGCCATGTTACCAATACCAGATTTAATACTGTACATGCCAGAAAAAAATCCTATGTCCTATACATGTTGTACACCTGATTCAGCACTATATTAAAGGATAAGTTCACCTTTAAAAAAATCTAAATGCAGATCTTGTTTCAGGTAAAAAAAAAAAAAGTGCATTTATTATTTTTTTATTGCGAGCCTATTGAAAGCAGATCACTGGTGCAAGGCTCTTGCAGACTGTCATTGTAGCTGTCTGCCCGTACCTCATATGGGCAGGCAGTTACACACTGACAAGAAGCGCCATCGAACTACCTATTGAAAACTATAAGCCATCAGCCACAAAGGCTGTAATTTCCCATTCATAGAACTGAATGAATGACATTGGGTGAGCGGAGCTGCGCACAGCCTCATCTTTTTTAAATTGTAACAGAAGGCACAGGGTTAACATCCCCGGCTTGCTGTCACAGTGGTGACTCAGGGGGGATAGCTGCAGAAGTAAAATGTTGCATTTTACACCCTGAATACAGGTGTAAAATGTTATAAAAAGGTGAACTTACCCCTTAAATTACCAGGTTCCATATATATAGTAATTGCCAGGAATGGTACCATGTTACACAAACCAGAAGATTCGGCACAATGTGTGCATGTTGTACACCTGATTCAGCACTATATTAAAGGATAAGTTCATCTTTAAAAAAAATCTAAATGCAGATCTTGTTTCAGGTAAAAAAAAAAAGTGCATTTATTATTTTTTTATTGAGAGCCTATTGAAAGCAGATCACTGGTGCAAGGCTCTTGTAGACTGTCATTGTAGCTGTCTGCCCGTACCTCATATGGGCAGGCAGTTACACACTGACAAGAAGTGCCAATGAACTACCTATTGAAAACTATAAGCCATCAGCCACAAAGGCTGTAATTTCCCATTCATAGAACTGAATGAATGACATTGGCTGAGCAGAGCTGTGCACTGCCACATCTTTTTTAAATTGTAACAGAAGGCACAGGGTTAACATCCCCGACTTGCTGTCACAGTGGTGCCATATACAGTGCCATGTTAAAGCCCAACTCCAGGATTTACTGTATCCTCCTCCCATCCTCCCCTCTTTGATCGCTAGGTTAAAACAAAAACCTTTCTAAATCTTGTTTCATTTTCTATATTTTGTGGTCATGTGATCATCAAGTGCCAGGTCACTCTGTCTCTGTTTATTCCTGGATGGATCCTTCTTCCGGGTGTACATGTCACTGTTTCTGCAGCATGGGCACTTCCCATTGGCTGTTCAGTGGAACGGCCCTCTCAGAATCCAGAAGAAGAAGAGAACCAATTGGAGAGGGTTATCCTGAAAACAGAAAGGATTGGTGGGGTGGTGAGTATAGCTGACTTTACCAAATAAAGGTGAAGTTTAGTCTATTTTATGGGATGATACAGCATCATACACTTTACTTATGTGTAATGGTGTGTTTCCCATTACCTGCAGGCATCTGATTCTGCTAAAAATCAACCCTGCAGTGTCTTCTTCATGGCCGTCAGATATTGAGTGGCTGTCTTTGGTTGATGTGAAAGTCACAGAGAAAAATTGTGGCACTCACTCACTTCCTTCGTCCCTTTCCACCATTCACAGAGCTCTTTTACTACACTCCCACAATGCATCAGAGGAGTATCAATTGAATGGCAGGATCTCATCTGGCCATTCACAGAATGTAATGGACTGTGGGAGTGTAGTAATAAGAGTTCTGTGAATGTCAAAGAGGACCAGGGGCGGACTGACAACTCATGGGGCCCCCAGGCAATAAGGGGTCATGGGGCCCCTGTGTCCTTGCCCAAACTCAAAAAAGCCTATGAAAAAAGTACCAGGGGCATCTCATGGGGCCCCCTACTGACCCCGGGCCCTCGGGAAGTGCCAGAGTTTCCAAATGGTCAGTCCTCCCCTGAAGAGGACAGAAGGGGTTTGGCAAGTGGTGCAGGTTTTCTCAGTGGCAGTGACTACTGCCGGAAGACATTCACCCAGGGCAGTATTCAGCAGTTGTGAAGAAGACACTGTAGGAGAAATTTTGGCAAAAGATGGCTGCAGGTTGTGGGATATACACCATTACACATACCTAATGTGTATGGTACTGTATCCAAAAAAAAAAAAAACACTAAACGTTAACACCCCACAGGATGGGTTAATGGGAAAAAACATATATATTTTACCCTGAGTTAGGCTTTAAAAAAAAACAGATTTGGCACTATAAACAATAAACCAAATTTCTTGTTGTACATGCCAGATACAGTACCAAGTTAATGCACCCAAATGTAATACTGTACATAAAAGACTCCTTGTCATATTATTGGTAACAGATTCAGCACTGTGACATGAACTAGATTCCATATTATACTTTTCAGGCCCGGCGCCATTTTACCAAAACCAAGTTTAATATTGTTTATTCCAGGTAAAGTGTCATGTTTCTCCAGATTCAGTGCTGTTATATGAAATAGACCCTGATTTTACATACCAGATACATTGCCATGTTATAGAAAATAGATTCAATGAGCCAAATTCATATTTTGGATCAGGGGTGTCAAACTGACGGCCCTCCAGCTGTTGCAAAACTAAAAGTCCCATCATGCCTCTGCCTTTGGGAGTCATGTATGTAACTGTCAATCTTGCAGTGCCTCATGGGACTTGTAATTTGGCAACAGCTGGAGGGCAACCAGTTTGACACCCATGTTTTAGATGCTAGCTAACATGTAATGTTACAGGAACCAACTTCCACATTGCACATGGAAGATAGAGTGCTGTGTTACAGGAACCAGTATCAGCACCATTTTATTTAAACCAGTTTCCAAATTGTACATGTCAAGCACAGTCCCATGTTCAACAAACCAGATCCACACCATGTTACATGAGCTAGATTGCATATTGCACATAATTGTATAGGTCAGATGCAGTACCATTGTAAGGGATTGCCTGTCAGGCATTTGGTTTGCAGAAATACTCATGCGTATGGCATTCTCAGCAGAATGGTGACTAGGCGTGCCCATGCTCACGGGCCTGCGCACAGGCACTGTGCATATTGGCACCAGGTTTTGCAATTTTATTTCCCAGAGTTAAAGACATCAAAGTCCAAACTGCATAGGTAGACAGCATAGTGCCCGTAAAGACACTGAATTCCACCTTCTATCACAGAGTGATGATAAAAAAATGCCAACTGATGGCATAAAATTCTCCACAGACCTATTGACATGTTTTCTCATTTTTTTTTTGTGGTCGCAAAGACAGAAGTGGAATTTAAGAGCATAACCGTCAAATAGAGCTACACCCAACACATGTTGCTACATAGTGTGTCCCTGAGTGTCTTTTTTAATAGGTCTTCTACAATTGAGTTTGACCATAGCTTTGTTGTAACCACTTAGCAACTGTTTTCCTGAGAAGTAGCTGTTGTAGGGATAGATATCCTGTTTTAGAAAAAAGGATATGATTGAAAATATTTCCACAATGTGGGAATAAGAATAGGACCTTTGAATTAACAGGTTTATAAAGAATAAGGCCACAGCATCAGTGAAATGGATGGTGTTACAACCCAAGTTTTGGAAAATTTACACCATTCCCTCCAAGCAGCTATGCACGACTGCCATGTTCCCACTGCTGAAGGACTTTTAACATTTTGTTCTACAATGCTCAGATGAAATCCCAAAAGGTAATTTGTACAGTGAAAACCTACCCAGTCCACACTCAGCTCCAACTTCTTGAACAGCTCCATCTGTAAATGTGACAGAGCATCCACTGTAATGATTGATTTTCCAGGCACACACCTAGCCTTTAGACAAATATTCTTTTTAAAGCATAAAAATACAAGAATCAGCAATAAATTGACAACATATGGAGATTTTTAGGATAAGTAATTAACTGCAAATACAAGTCCCTTTTTGTCAGACTGCAAAATGATTCTTTTGTTACTAGAACATTCAACCCAAATAGCTACAGCCACAACTATTAAGAAAAGTTCTAGCAAAGTTTTTAGACAGCTTCCTGTAGAAACAGGAATGAGGCAAGGGCCCACAACAGCGGTGACCCCACCAGCATAAGCCGAAGTCAATGGAACCGACAGCACCCTTTGAAAAATGAAAATCCTCATATACTACAAGACCATCCTGCCTGTAGATCTACCGTTAAAGTAATTTATTAACAAATTCTTTGCCAGGTCAATGTATAATCTGATAAGTGAGAAGGGGAAATTAAGACATGATGTTGTTAGATGCAGTCTTCCTGAAAAAATCTTGCCCATGGGGGTTGTAGTAAAAAGAGTACTTGAATGAAAAAGGCTACAGGTGTAGTACTACCCCCTTAGGAGTTGCTAGAGATTTGGTTCCCCCATAGTTCTGCACAGCCAGGCAACATGCATTTTCTTCAGACCTTGCATACAGGAGACAGTAAACAGTCCTTGAGCTTGTTTTTTTAGATTTTATTAAGGGGTATTGACCTTGGATGGGGTTGAGGAGTATATGAGATGCCCAAGGGAACTGGGAACTGAGTAAAAACTCCTTAGCAACTATATACAAGTCCATTAGACAACAAAGTCTCTTGGTTGGAAGAGCTCTCCAGCCCTCCAGATGTATCACCTCAGACCCCAGATGAAATCTCCTCTTCACTCAGCTGCCTGAGGGAATTCCTGGGCAAGGGGACCCATAACCTGATGCTTTAAAATCAGCAGTCCCAGATGGGGGCTAGTCAGGTTTCCCACCAGAATGCCCTCTCCCCTTATCCAGCCCAGGGGGTGTGGGATTACTCACTCAGTCTTCTCCTGCAAGCTTATGGGTTGGTGGCTGCCTTCAGGCCTCACAGTGGGCTGGCTTCTTCCCTGCTTCCCAGATTGTACTGTATCAGTGGATGGTTGAGGACAAGAGATCCTCCCTTTCAGCTTTTGCCTTCAGGTAGGCCCCTCTCCTGGGCCCCCTCCCAGGCTCCTCACTCCAGCTGCTGCTCTCACATCTTCCACCTGAACACTCCTGCTTCTGAACATGCTCAGTCACTCTTAAGGGCTGCCCTGACCCCATGTCAAGCCTCCTGCCTGGGGATTGGTCAGGATACCTTATAAGTGCAGAACAGCTCCTCCTCACCCCCACCCACTGAGTTCTAGAGACTTTTCCAAGTCTCTAGATCAGGGGACATTATCAGAGAGCTGACATGCAGAGCCTCTCAGTCCTGACCCAAATCTAACCTGCTGGCTATCACCTAGGCTGCTACTCAGCCCTCTATATGAAAAATAATTAGCTAGTTCCCCCTAGCTAACTAGGAGGGTGCTACATTGGGACCAGTGCAGCAGTGCAGAGCCTTCAGGAGTAAAGGATCAGGTATGTAAAATCCCTTAGACAGAAACAAGCAGTTTCTGAGCTCTGCTCAGCTTTGCAAATAAATAGCCACGGAAACATATTTCCAGCTTCATCAGTGATTTGCTGGACCCCTAGGAATTAGCTCCTTTGGAGCTGATTGACTCAACATGTTAATGTTTTAAAGGGCAAGAACTATTGCAAATTGAACATTTGTGTCTTTACCAAGAGATATTAGACCATTTGTACTGGCTCTTTTTAAACAAGAAATATACCTCTTTTCTAAAAATAGTGTTGGCATCTTGGTTAGACAGTGGTTTTAGAGAAGTTTTTTTGCTGTGGGAACAGCAAGTCCAGCCTAAGGCCTACATCCTTTACACCCAACTTCAAATTCAGATGAACGGAAGAGCTCATCACAATAAACCATCCCAGACTACCCCCTCTAAGCACCTAGAATAATGACTAAATGTTGAAAAAAGCCACTACCTATCTTGGGGTGTGTTTCTCCCATTACACTGGCACATATGCAAAAAGCTTGAAGTCTGTTAGTCAAAAGTCAGTTACTAAACGTCCTAGCTACTGGCCAGCATGTATGATCCTTGGGTTTATCCTCACTCTGCCTTACATGCAAAATCTTTAGCAATTAGGAAGAGTGAAAAGATGTTGACATAATTGCCCCTCCAGATATTTTTCTTTAATATTGAGTGGCATAGGGTAACTCAAAGGAGACAAATTGCATGTCATAGCTTCTCTGTAATAATGTTCTGAAAATAATCCAGTCCTAAGAGGCAATATAACTTACTGATATGTATTCATTGGAGGAGAAAATAACTAACCTAGAAAGATGGACAGCAGAAGTAAAAAAAACAGCTGAGGAGGGTACTAGCCTAGTAGCTGGTACAGGTGGATGGGTAGTATAATTCTCAGGGGGCACCCAAAGAGTTTCAGCATATGATACATTGGGTGAAAAGGAAGTCTGTCTACCTGGGAGCCTTAAGCCCATCTAGCAAGCTATAAAACTTTGGAGGTGGCTCTGCCCACTTCTGGGTCCTGTTGTTGCATAATAATATAACTTCCTGTGCTTATGGGGAAAGGAGGTAATGTTTCACAGCAGCTGAGCATTGAACTATATCCCTATTTGGGGAAACTAGTAAGATATTTATTTAAAAACAGTGCTACATAAATCTGAATATATGACAATATTAAAACTGCTATGAAAAGCAAACTACCATTTACTCCTTTACCTATAAATTAATAAAGCAGAGTATACTATAGAATATAACATAAATCCTTTGACACATTATCATATATTGCTCTGGTTTTCTTTCATGAAATGTATGCCTGTACATCATTTGGTAAAGAGACTGTGCATTCAAAGAAAGCAGAGTGGAAAAGGAAAGGAGGAGACCACTTTGACAGTTCACAGTTATATTTGTACTTTTTTTGATCACTTGGATTTAAAAAAAAAAATGTTTTTGAGCACCAGGGCTTTTTTTTCAGCAGGAACTTGGTGGAACTCAGTTCCACCACCTCTGGTTCTCACTCTCTACCCTTGTTCACCACTGTCACTAGTGAACACAGAAGCCCAGCTTTTCCGCTTACAAGGACAGATTGCCCCTCCAAATGGCTCCACAGATTTCTCTCTGCCATACACTCATGGTGTGGACAAGGAAGATGCAGCTGCTAGTGCAGTGTGGTCATTGGCGGGAGGGGATACCGTGTGGTAGGCTGCACCTTCTATGTTCACCATCTGTTCCCAAGTGCATGTAAGGTGATCTTGCTGCAAATAAGAGTAATAGAGCCACCTACAAAGTTTGTTTAAAGGTAAAATGCGTTGGAAACTATGATAGAATTGGGGAGGGGAAAGATGAGGGTAGTGAAGAGGGGTGTGTAAAGTTGGGGGGAATGGTGCAGAGTTCAGGGCTGAGAGGGGATGATAATGAGACGTGGATGGGGGATTCAAAGGTAAAGGCCCATGAAAGAGAGCTGAACCCTGCACTCTGTGTGTGGTGTGCCCCTTAACTTTTCACCCTGTAAATAGTGCACCCCTGATCCCTGCACTCTGTATCACACATCCCTGAACCCTGCACTCTGTACGTAGTGCACTCCTGATCCTTGCACTCTGTATAGCACACCCCTGAACCCTGTAATTCGTACAGAGTGCAGGGTCCAGGGTGTGCGACTGTATGTACAGAGTGCATCACTGAATCCTGCACTCTTTACATGCATTGTGTACTTAGCGCATTCCTGGATCCTGCATTCTTTGTGTAGCACACCCTTGAAATCTGCCCTCTGTACATAACGCACCCTTGAATTTTGCACTCTGTACGTAGCACACCCCTGAACCTTGCACTCTATATGCAGCACACTACTGAACACTGCACTGTGTGTGGTGCACCCCTGAACTCTGTACTCTGTATGTAATGTACTCCTGGTATTTATTGCCCCTTTA
Source organism: Staurois parvus (assembly GCF_062004578.1). Taxonomy (NCBI): domain Eukaryota; kingdom Metazoa; phylum Chordata; class Amphibia; order Anura; family Ranidae; genus Staurois; species Staurois parvus. The sequence continues at coordinate 20,161,491 of NW_028317813.1, read as the reverse complement.
AAACATCCCACTGCAGTTTGGCCACACCCACCATTTGATGTGGTTTGGCAGGAAGGAAAGGCATAGTTGAGTTCCTGCACCTATTCTCTGAGAAAAAAAAGCCCTGGTGAGCTCTATTTATGTGATTGTTAGTAGAGATGAGCGAATTATTCAAAAATTCGATTCAGCTGATTCGCCGAATTCGCAGAATAAATTCGATTCGAGGCGAATATATTCGCTGCAAATTTAACGTGTAAAAAGGGTGTTTCTAGGCTTCAGAGAGCCTTTATATTAGTGCAGAACACTGTACCTTTAATTTAAATGCCCTTGGAGTCTGCTGCGGAAGAGAAATAATACTGTCAGTCAGTATGACATGCAGATGAGTGCCGTTGATCTTAGAATCACCGCACACTTCACTCATTTGGGCAGTCACGGGGCCAAAACCAGAGTGTGGAGCCACAGTGTGGCGGTGGAGGCAGCAGCAATGGGAGGCCATACAGCACCCTTTGACAAAATGGAACCCACCAGCAGTGTGAGGAGACCTGAAAGTGGCACATGGCAGAGTGTGGCGATGGAGACAGCAGCAATGGGAGGCCGTACAGGGACCCATGACACACTCTGGACCTGGCAGCAGCATGAGGAGGCGGTACAGGGGCCCATGACAGATTACGGGCCTGGCAGCAGCATAGGGAGTCGGTACGGGGGCCCATGGCAGATTACGGGCCTGGCAGCAGCAATGGGAGGCCATACAGCACCCTATGACAAAATGGAACCCACCAGCAGTGTGAGGAGACCTGAAAGTGGCACATGGCAGAGTGTGGCGATGGAGACAGCAGCAATGGGAGGCCGTACAGGGACCCATGACACACTCTGGACCTGGCAGCAGCATGAGGAGGCGGTACAGGGGCCCATGACAGATTACGGGCCTGGCAGCAGCATGAGGAGTCGGTACGGGGGCCCATGGCAGATTACAGGCCTGGCAGCAGCATGAGGAGGCGGTACAGGGGCCCATGGCAGAGTGGCGGAGCGTAAGCAGCTAAAATTGAAGGCCATACAGAGGCCTATGTTAAAAAGTCCCCCCAGCAGCAGCGTGGGGAGACGACTAATAGTCGTCTCCCCACGCTGCTGCTGGGGGGACTTTTTAACATAGGCCTCTGTATGGCCTTCAATTTAAGCTGCTTACGCTTCGCCACTCTGCCATGGGCCCCTGTACCGCCTCCTCCTGCTGCTGCCAGGTCCAGAGTGAGTCATGGGTCCCTGTACGGCCTCCCATTGCTGCTGACTTCATCGCCAGACTCTGCCATGTGCCACTTTCAGGTCTCCTTACACTGTTGGTGGGTTCCATTTTGTGATAGGGTGCTGTATGGCCTTCCATTGCTGCTGCCTCCACCGCCACCCTGCGCCATGTGCCTCTGTCGTCTGCTCACGCTGCTGACGGCTTCCGCTTTTTAACCGAGGCCTGTGTTTGGCTTCCGAATACTGCTGCATCCACCGCCACCCTGCGCCATGTGTCTCTGTCGTCTGCTCACGCTGCTGACGGCTTCCGCTTTTTAACCTAGGCCTGTGTATGGCTTCAGAATAATGCTGCCTACACCGCCACCCTGCGCCATGTGCCTCTGTCGTCTGCTCACGCTGCTGCCAGGTCCATACTGATTCATGGCCCCCTGTACCGGCTCCTCATGAACGTGGTTCAGCGGGTTTGCATCACTTAACGGCAAATAGTTGACAAACGCTGGGACGTTCAGTGTTGTGCGCATTAAGCCAGACACCAAAGGGCAGCACAGACCTGTTATTACTCGCTCAAGCATGGCTGAACAAAACCAGTCTCTACCACAAATTGGACCCAGACCTGCCCAGGGTCTCGTAAGTAGATTGCACGGAGGAGTAGAGTTCGTTATTGGAATTAACTGTGAGGGACTTTTAAACCTAGGCCTGTGTATGGCCTTCAATTGAAGCTGCTTCTGCTCCACCACTCTGCCATTGGACTCTTGATAGTCGTCGAAGCCATACACAGGCCTAGGTTAAAAAGCGGAAGCCGTCAGCAGCGTGAGCAGACGGCAGAGACACATGGCGGAGGGTGGCGGTGGATGCAGCAGTATTCGGAAGCCAAACACAGGCCTCGGTTAAAAAGCGGAAGCCATCAGCAGCGTGAGCAGACGACAGAGGCACATGGCGCAGGGTGGCGGTGGAGGCAGCAGCAATGGAAGGCCATACAGCACCCTATCGCAAAATGGAACCCACCAACAGTGTAAGGAGACCTGAAAGTGGCACATGGCAGAGTCTGGCGATGAAGTCAGCAGCAATGGGAGGCCGTACAGGGACCCATGACACACTCTGGACCTGGCAGCAGCAAGAGGAGGCGGTACAGGGGCCCATGGCAGAGTGGCGAAGCGTAAGCAGCTTAAATTGAAGGCCATACAGAGGCCTATGTTAAAAATAATAACATGTTTGGGGCATGATTCATGGCGGATTTAGTCAGTTGTGTCAGGAACTGGTGGTTTGAAATCCAGACTAATCCACGCCTGATTCATTTTCACAAATGTGAGTCTCTCCACACTTTGTGTGGACAGTCGTGTCCTCCGCGGAGTTACAATACCTCCTGCCGCACTAAACACGCGCTCCGATGCCACGCTACTGGCCGGGCATGACAGCCTTTCAAGGGAAAATTCAGCTAGTTGGGGCCAAAGGTCAAGTTTCGTTGCCCAGTAGTCAAGGGGATTGTCTACCTCGGTTGGCAGGGTGCTGTCCAAGTAGGCCCGAGCCTGTTTGAGGTCCTGCTCCAGGTCCACCTGATGCTGCTGCTGCTGCAGCTGGTTAGTAGTTTCCTCACTGCGCTGGTGAAGAAAGCTACTCATCATCGACTGCAGACTGAGGCAGCCGCTGCTGGTGGAGCTGCCACTGCTCCTACCACCCCACCCCTCCCCTGCTGCCATGGCAGCAGAACGCGAGCGCACAGGGCCCACAGTGTCTGAGGATGGACGTTGGCGCAGAAAGGCAGAGACCAACTGACTACATAGGTGGTTTTTATAGTACTTTATTTTGGCCTCCCTCTCAGCAGGTGTGAAAAAGGCCACCATTTTTGAATGGTAGCTAGGGTCCAACAAGGTGGACAGCCAAAAGTCATCCCTCTGTCTGATGGTTATTATTCGGCTGTCGCTACGCAAGCAACCGAGCATGCTATGGGCCATTTGTGCCAAGGAATGCGAGGGACTCCCTGCCTCCATCTCCACAGCATACTGCCACGGTGCGTCTGGGTCCTCTGTCTCCTCCTCCTCCTCCTCTACCAGATGCTCCTGCTCCTCCACTCCTGTCCGCTGAGTGGAAAAACCACCCATTTCACTCAATAATTCCTGAGCACCAATGTCCTCCTCTATCTCCTCCTCTTCTTCCTGTCCTGCCCCCACAGAGGTCATGTGGCGTTGAGATCTGTGCGCCACGTCTACCGCACCCTGACCAGCCATTGTTAACAGCATTTGTTCCAGGACGTGCAACAGAGGAATGACGTCGTTCATCCCATAGTCCTGCCGACTCACGAATAGCGTGGCCTCCTCAAAGGGCCTGAGCAAGCGGCAGGTGTCACGCATGAGCTGCCAATGGCTGACATCTAAGTTACACAGGGGAGTACCTTTATCCGCTTGTAACATCAGGAAATCGGTGATGGCCTTTCGCTGTTCGTAAAGGCGGTCTAACATATGTAGGGTTGAATTCCACCTTGTTGCAACGTCGCAGATCAGGCGATGCTGTGGAATTCCGTTCTGCCGCTGCAGCTCAAGGTGGGTGTGCTTTGCGGTGTAGGAATGGCTGAAATGCATGCAAAGTTTACGTGACATTTTAAGGATGTCTTGCAGTGGGATGGTGGATTTTAGGAACCGCTTGACAACCATATTGAACACGTGAGCCATGCATGGCGCATGGCACAACCTTCCTTGACGCAGAGCAGACACCATGTTCTTTCCGTTGTCGGTCAACATGGTTCCGATTTTCAGTTTGCGCAGAGACAGCCATCTGTCGATTTCTCTGTTCATTACACTCAGAAGTTCCTCCCCTGTGTGACTACGTTCGCCAAGGCATACCAGGTGCAGCACAGCGTGACACCGTTGCGCCCTGCACATGTGATATGCCGGTCGGGTAATGGGACTTGGCACGGGGGTGGCGGCTGAGGACACGGCGGAAGAAGAGGTGGTAGAGGCGGACATCTTTGCTGGACCAAGGACGTGCAAACGTGGAGGCAAAAGCGGCGTGACCTGTCCAAGTTGCTGGTGCGGCTGTGCCGGCACCACGTTCACCCAGTGGGCCGTAAATGACATGTACTGTCCCTGACCGTAGTTACAGCTCCACACGTCGGCGCTGCCGTGCACTTTGGCAGAGACCGACATGCTCAAAGACTGGCCCACCATCTCTTCTACATGTGAATGCAGGGCTGGCACTGCCTTTTTGGCGAAGAAATGCCGGCTTGGCACTCTCCACCGCGGCTCGGCACAAGCCATCATTTCTCGGAAAGGTGCTGAGTCCACCACTTGGAAAGGGAGGGACTGCAGCACCAGCAACTTGGACAGGAGGACGTTCAGCTTCTGCACCGTCGGGTGCGTGCTCGCAAACTGTTGTCTCTTGGAAACGGATTCCAAGAAAGACTGCTGACGGAATCCGTGAAGAGGAGTAGCAGGAGAAGGAGCATCTGAACGAGCGGAAGATGCCAACGAGCGACAACTCCCCTCAGCAGAGGTGTTGGAGCCTTGACTGGCTGATAGAGGGCGATTGACGTCAGGTGACGGAGCAAGTAACGGAGCGGGTGATGGAGCGGGGGCTGGGGCAGGCAGAACCGCCGTATCTTTATCACGGTTTTCCCAGGCCACCGAATGGCGACGCTGCATATGCTGATGCAACGCTGTAGTCCCAACATGGGCCCCCTGGCCACGCTTGACTTTCTGGCCACATAGTCGACATACGGCTACGTTTACTTCCTCGGGCGGCTTGACGAAAAATTGCCACACCGCCGAGTAGGAAACTTTGCCCCCGCTACTCCTCACTGGCTGACTGCTACTTCCTCCGTGCACACTGGCACCACTACTGGCCGTGGTGGTAGGCTGCAGTGGAGCTGGTGCTCTACTCCGTGGCCGTTTGCCTCCACTGACACTGCTGCGACCCTGCTGCCTCCTGGGCAACCCACCGACTGTTTTGCTCGCTGGCAAGCTGGCACCCTCTTCTCCTGATGATGCGGAAGCAATAGCCTGATGACGACGAGGCTGCCAAGTGCGATCAGCCTCATCATCATCAATTAGGGTCTCCGCGTCACTACTAGCCCCCTTGGCTGCGTGTGGGTCAGGAGACAGACCTGTCTCTAGACCGGCTACCGAGCCACTCTCCTCGCCAGTACTTCTTCGCCTGGCTGCTGAAGAGGCGGATGTCTCCCCCCGTTCCTGACCGCCCTCTGTTAGCTCTTCCTCACTGTACAGTGGGGCTGAGCCCACAGCATGCGATACTTTGCTTGGTGAGGGAACACCAAAGGACAGGGGCAGGTAGAGGACACGTGATTTCAGTGGGCTTGCTCCCGGGCCATGCCAACTAACGGTTGTGTCTGACGTACCCACCGACCGTTGGCTGTAGGTGTCAGAGGTGACCTGGGAAGAGGAAGACGACCGAGTCAACCAATCGATGACGGCAGGGTTGTCGGTGGAGACACGACCGCTGGATGACACCGGGAGCACTGGCCTCTGGCTGCGACTAGTGCTGCCTCGACCCCTTCCTCTGCTGCCACGTCTGCTCGCTCCTAAAACATTGCCTCCTCTGCCACCCCTCTGCGTGTTGTCTGACATACTCTTTAATTCAATAGTGGTTGTGAAGCAGAAAGTAACGATTCTGTGTCCCTGAGTAACAATTCTGTGTCCCCGAGTAACGACTCTGTGTCCCCGAGTAACAATTCTGTGTCCCCGAGTAACAATTCTGTGTCCCCGAGTAACGATTCTGTGTCCCTGAGTAACGATTCTGTGTCCCTCAGTAACGATTCTGTGTCCCTGAGTAACGATTCTGTGTCCCTCAGTAACGATTCTGTGTCCCTGAGTAACGATTCTGTGTCCCTGAGTAACGATTCTGTGTCCCTGAGTAACGATTCTGTGTCCCTGAGTAACGATTCTGTGTCTGTCCCTGAGTAACGATTCTGTGTCCCTCAGTAACGATTCTGTGTCCCTCAGTAACGATTCTGTGTCCCTGAGTAACGATTCTGTGTCCCTGAGTAACAATTCTGTGTCCCTGAGTAACGATTCTGTGTCCCTCAGTAACGATTCTGTGTCCCTCAGTAACGATTCTGTGTCCCTGAGTAACGATTCTGTGTCCCTGAGTAACAATTCTGTATCCCTGAGTAACAATTCTGTGTCCCTGAGTAACGATTCTGTGTCCCTGAGTAACAATTCTGTGTCCCTGAGTAACGATTCTGTGTCCCTGAGTAACAATTCTGTGTCCCTGAGTAACAATTCTGTGTCCCTGAGTAACAATTCTTTGTCCCTGAGTAACAATTCTGTGTCTGTCCCTGAGTAACGATTCTGTGTCCCTGAGTAACAATTCTGTGTCCCTGAGTAACGATTCTGTGTCCCTGAGTAACGATTCTGTGTCCCTGAGTAACGATTCTGTGGCCCTAAAGTCTCTGTGGCCCTAACTCTGTTCCTAATACAGACAGGTCTGTCTCTCTTGAATGACCGGAGGCTAATGGAGAATTCTAAGATGGCCGCGATTTATAGCTCCACCATTACACAGTGCTGGCTGGCTGGCTGCTGATTGGCTAATGCGATCACATGTCATGAATGAATGCATTATGGGTCAGCGCGCCTTGTCTGCGCGCCTTCCCAGAGATCCCCGCTCCGTCGCCACACATGTCGCCGCCATTTTTGGGAAAATTCGATTCGTGCATCCGAAGTTTGCTAATTTTCGGATTCGGCGCAAACCAAATTTTTCCTAATCTTTGAAACGAATTCCACTTCGCCATGTTCGATTCGCTCATCTCTAATTGTTAGTTTACAGAATATCCATTCTATCTAAAGCCTCATTCACACCATGTGCAGAGACGTGAGTTTTTCTGCATGCGTTCTGCACTCTGTTTTAGTGCACACAGTAGCAGAAGACAAGATCTGCCATTCCTCTATTCTTTAGGATAGCTCTCCTGTTATTTAAGAATAGAATAACTTCAACTCAGGGACTCCAGACATAAGCACAGTCCTAAATCAGTTACACTGGAACACCTGCTCAAAGGGTTAAATCAGCAACAGTCACTAGGATTTCTTTCAGGCCTTTACTTAATGCTTCCCTGTATACTTGGTTGCCTCCTTCCAATACCAGCCAGATACTGTACCATGAGCCTCCAGGCTAGATCCTCAGTCGACTCCCCTTAAATTAACAGCATTCCAGGCTGGGGGCATCATGCTTTTGAAGCTGAACAATGTAGACCACTCTGGAACTGTTAGTGAATTGTGCACCATAGGCACCCAATACTATGGGACTGTTCCTCTTGTGTTTAGGATCCAACATGTTGCACCTCAAGTACAGTCAACTTAGCTCTAATATAAGATAAAACCTTGAGCCCTCACCAACTGACTGCTAGCAACAGGAGATGTTTAAATTGCCAGAAATAACCAGGTTACTATAGGCAGCAGCAAGAACTAACAAAAAAGAAAGCTTGTTCCATGCTGAATGGCAGCAAAAGAGCACTGCGTGTGCGCATGTGCAACCCTTCATCTGGTGATGAAGCACTCAATACCTAAGTATTTTAACCCTTTCATTGGAAATCAACATAAAAACAGGGGTAATAATGGTACCCAAGGGTTTTATAAACAACCTAGTAAGTAAAGAGACTGGGTCACACCAGATGCTGTGTCATGGTTTTGGATGTGGAAAGTGCGCTATGGCTAACATAGTATACAGAGGTCTGGAAAGTGCTCCAAGCAGAGGTCAGGTCTCCAAAATTATTACTGAGGATACTCTGATCTGGATAACTGCATATGAGACCAGCTCAAGCAACATGTAGATTATTTTTTTTAAATGAATGGGGTTATACCAGGCTGGTCACTGTTTTTACATGTCTAAATCCTCCTGTAAATGGCAGAATAACCCAATTATCTCTGAATCCTATGTCTCTCAATGAATGAGAAATAAAAATTATTTATGGTAAGGTTGGAGCAGTATAAATAACCTACCTTTTCAGAACTATTCCAAGCTCATTATAGCGGCACAAGCTATTTATATTTGAAAGAATTACTGTAGTTTTTGCAATAGTAATTAATGGTTTTATAAATAGTGGTGTGCATTTACAATATAGTATAATAATACTGTCTAGAGTAATATATAATGCAGGATTAATCTACTGCTTTACTACATTTAAGTAATTGTCTTCCATGTGTCTAACTGTAATATGTTCACCTCTTGTTCCTAAATCAAATCAACCTACTTTCTCTGTTTCTTGTAAAGAGGCTTTATTATTATTTTTATAAGTTCTTGACTTATTACTTTTATCAGACTATGACAGGGAACATCAATGTGGCTGCCAAGGTAATTTATAAGGCTGTGCAGGATTTGTCTAAGCATAGCAAACCCACCAGCTATGTTAAAATACTTTATTACAATGATTACCATATTTATAATCTTTGCTAACCATCCTTACCATTCACACACACAATTTTAACCTGCTAATAACCAGACTGGTTTGTGTTCTGTTGATCACAGGATAGTAATTTAGCTGTGTGTTTGATTAAAATGTCTGTTTCTTCAAATGGTATGATTAAATAGCCTGAATTTAAAAATAATAGGGTACATCTATATAAAGTAGTGAATGATTTGTTTTGCATTGGGAAATGTGGGTGTCAGTAAAGTTTTTACCATGGGGGGCGCATGCGCGGCCAGCACTGAAGGTGGACATGGAGTAGAACCGCGCCGTCCACCCGCCAGCCTAAACGCGGCTCAAACCGGCCCTGGGTATCTGTAAGTGCGAGGCACCGATACACGTAAGGTGCTCGCACACCCGCTACAATGCCAAGGAGGAAAAAATCCCTGGATCAGCCAGGGAAACTGACACAATTCTTCCCGGCCGTCGGGCCGGGAATCCAAGATGGCGCCCGCGGCTGCAGACAGGGAGACAATAGCAGCACTCAGCAGGAGGACTACAGGGCTCAGCACCCGGATCCCAGGCTGCAACAATCACTATACCCAGGGGACCCTGGTGAGTTGTCTCCCCCACTGTCCCCTACACTACGCAGCCCAGCTAAATCCAGGCCACGGCTAGATCAGGACACTAGCACATTTCAACAGGCCTCAATTTCTCCATTACATCCACCCCAAGCTGCTATGCCTGACTTAGAAGCATTCCCAGTGTCAGACATACCACTGACAGAAATATGCATGAAAAATATGCTTACGTCATTGCGCCAATCTTTACATAACGATATCTTTACGCCACTTAATCAACTATCAACTTTAGTACAACAGCAAGAACATAGAATCAGCCACATTGAAAATGCCATGGGAGACTTAACAACGGCGCACAACAACCTGATTGATGCGCACACAGAGCATTCGGCTGACATTGAGCAAATCAATCAAAAATTAGCTGATCTGGAAGACAGATCACGTCGCAACAACATCAAACTCAGAGGCATTCCCGAATCTGTCACCAACGCTGACTTAATCCCATACATACAGCAGTATGTCAAAATACTCCTCCCTACTATCTCTGACTTGGAGCTCGCGATTGACCGGGCACATCGCTTACCTAAGCCCCCTTTTTTGCCGGCATCCATTCCGAGAGATGTATTGACACGCATTCATTTTTTCCACGTGAAAGATAAAATTATGTCGGCGGCTCGAAACCCACCGCCGCTCCCACCATTATACACGAATATCCGATTATATGCTGATTTGTCCAAAGCTACCCTCCTTAACAGAAAACGAATGATATCTATCACCAAGGCCCTAAGAAACCATGGCATAGCATATCAATGGGGGTTTCCCACCAAACTATTGGTGCGTCATCAAAGTAGAATTTTTACTATCAAAACTTTGGAGATGGGCCTAGATCTACTGAAAACTTGGAATATACTCCCTGCTGATCCGCAAGAACCCACATATAGCTCTATGGAGGCAACTTGATCTTCACAAGACATACTCTTCCTCCTTTCCTTATATATCTCCATGCTTTAACCCAGGAGCAATTTTTAATCCGATTGTCTGGCGTTTGGCCTACATTTGGTTCAGTTTGTTCAAAATGGTTGTAATTGGCTCGACCCCCGTCTGGCGGTCAAGCCCACCTGCATCCCCCAGTTTTGAGGTAGCAAAGTTGGCTACTCGGGACATTTTCATTTTTCGCAAATCCTTTTTTATTGTTATTCTTCCTATCCTTACCCCTTCCCTACCATGGCACCTTTGGATACCCACGCAACACCCATATATCACCTATTCCGACACATCTTGGAATACTCCCCCCAACACTCCGATTGAGTCACAATTCTATCACCTCCTCCTACCTGCTTGTCTCCTAGCTAGACACAGGATCATCTGCCTCTCCCAAATACCACCTCAAGATATGGAAAAGCGAGAAATCATGATTCCAAATGATTAGTCTTACATCACTTAACGTCCGAGGTCTGAACTCGCCATACAAACGCTCGTTACTCTCTAGAGAAGCACGGAAGTCACAAGCGGACATACTCTTTATTCAGGAAACACACTTCGCTACTGAAAAGACGCCTAAATTATACCTCCACCGTTTCTCTCAAACATTTATGGCAACTAACCCAAAAAAAAAGAATGGAGTGATCACGGCCATTAAGGATTCTCTTTCTTTTCGCCTTTTGTCACAGAGGGCGGATCCACTTGGACGCTTTCACGTTTTAGTATGCCAAATAAATGACAAGACTTATACCCTGGTAAATGTTTATTGCCCGAACTGCAAACAGCTATGTTTCTACCGTAAACTTCACAAAACCATCTCCATACTTAAACAAGGGAAACTCATCATTGGCGGGGATCTTAACATTACGGGTAATTCGAACATGGACTCTTCTTCTACTTCAAAATCCACGAAACCAACTATCAATCAATTTCTACATGATAATGATCTATACGACATCTGGAGATGTCAACATGGCTCTGAAAAAGACTATACTTATTACTCCCCTTCACATCTTTCATACTCACGGATAGACATGTTTCTCGCGGACAAATGGACATTGCAACAAGTGACAGCATCCAAAATTGGAACTATAACTTGGTCGGACCATGCCCCGATCCACATCTCATTAGACGACGACCAAAACACAGCGCTCCCACCCATCTGGAGACTCAACTCTTCACTTCTGACGACGCCGGATAACCAGAAGCGTATCCAAGAAGCCCACAAACTCTTTTTTGACACCAACACCACACATGATATTTCTATTACCACACTTTGGTTGACTTACAAGGCCTATATGAGAGGTATTCTTATCCAGTTAAACGCCCGTGCTAAGAGACAGCGGTCTCAACAAATTGATCAGCTCATGACTTCCATTCGCGCTAATGAAAAACTAAACAAACAGAATCCAAACCCTGACATAACAACGACTCTAAACTCAGATAGGAACAAACTACGTGCCATTTTACTCCACACATACGACACTAACCTACAAAAAACAAAAGCAAAATTCTATGCACTCGGTAACAAGGCAAATTCACTCCTTAGTAAAACTATCAAACAAAAACGTCTTAAATCCAAAATATCCACAATCCGACATCCTGCTTCGCACGACACTCTGTCGAACCCACAGGATATCGCAAATGCTTTTGCGGCCTACTATCAGACATTATATAATCTAAAAGACGATGTCAATACAATCCAACCCACGACACATTCAATAGAACAATTTCTATCTAACATTAACCTACCACACATAACCCCGTCTCAACTTGAATCCATTTCTGTACCAATCTCTTCGGCGGAGATTGAAAAAATCATACGCACCCTTCCTCTGAATAAATCACCAGGGAACGATTGCTTCACTAATGAATACTACAAAGCCTTTGCCCTCGACCTTTCTCCGCACCTATCCCCCCTCTACAACCATGTCGCTACTTGTGGCGCATTCCCCCAAGAAATGCTGCAATCTATAATTACCACCATCCCGAAACCAGGAAAAGACCCTCAACTGGTACAAAATTACAGACCAATTTCGCTCCTTAATACAGATATAAAGATATACGCTAAGATAATCGCCCTAAGACTGATCCCTTACCTACTGACTTTAATCCATCCTGACCAGGTAGGATTTATCCCTGGTAGACAAGCCCCTGATGCCACCAGACGGATTATATCCCTGTTACACCACCTTCAATTAGATCCTCAACCTTCGCTATTATTATCGCTTGATGCAGAAAAAGCGTTTGACCGAATCCACTGGAAATTTATGACACATACGCTCCAAAAATTTGGAATATCTGACTGGATACTTTCGGCCATTTTGTCCCTTTATTCCAAGCCATCGGTCAGGGTCCTGACTGACGGCACACTTTCTCAACCCTTCTACATTTCTAACGGAACTAGACAAGGCTGCCCGTTATCCCCTATAATTTTTGCGCTACTCATTGAACCATTGGCAACCACCCTTAGAAATGACCCCATGTTCACGGGAATTAGATGCTTAAAATCCGAGCACAAAATAAGCCTATTTGCCGACGACATTATCCTAATGGTCACTAATCCATACAACTCCCTTAAAACTATACAAACGCATATTCGAAACTACACATCCGTATCTTACTATAAACTTAATGAACCGAAATCTTCTATTCTGAACCTACACACACCAGAGGTCACCCAAAATCTAATTTCCAAACACTTCCCCTTCACATGGGAAAAAATTAGCATACCATACTTGGGAATCAAACTGACTCCAAAGACCAACCTACTATATGTCGCTAATTTTAAACCATTACTTGAATCCATTCCGCAAGAGATTAAAGGCCTACGCACCACTACTCTCTCGACACTGGGCAGATTGGCGACAGTTAAAATGTGTATCTTACCCAAGATACTTTATATCTTTCGCACGCTCCCTATACCAGTTCCTCACATCTTTTTTACAAAACTTCAGGCAATATTGAACAAATTCCTTTGGAATGCGAAAAAGCCTAGATATGCTACAAATCTGCTAATCCGCCCATCCTCCAGAGGCGGAGCGGGACTCCCACATATGAAATCCTATTACCTAGCCACTTTACTTGACCAGCTCTTTTTTTGGTGGCAGCCCACGTTCAACAAAACTTGGACTCATTTGGAAGCTTCCTTATTCCTACCACACAACTTGTCAGACTTATTATTCATACCTCGAGGGACACACCTTCCGCATTTACATGGTCACCCTTGTATAATAGCCTCTCTAACAGCTTGGTATGACTTTATTTCTCATACCCAACTACGTAAGGACAACCTCCAACTTCTCACCCCGCTCTCATCCCCTCTCTCCTTATTTAAACTTAAAATTATGGAATGACTATGGCTTACTCTACATACAAAACCTGTACACCAACAATACAATACATTCCTTTCAAACTATTAGAGAAAAATACCAAATCCCAGCTACTGAATACTTCACCTATCTACGTATAACCCATACCCTCAACAAAGCGAATGTACCCTGTAGTATTAAAATCCCAGCAACTACACATTTCTTACAAAACACCACCTATCCAAAAAAAGGCATTTCATTGTTCTACAAACTCCTAGTTGAATCGCAATTTAATACACACACATCGTCCATAACAAACTGGGAAAAAGCAATTCAACAACCCATATCTCTGAGCACGTGGGAAAAAACATTTACCATGACTTATAAATCTTCAAAGTGCAGTTCGCACTGGGAATCGTACCTGAAAATACTTAATCAAGGGTACTTAACTCCTGTCAAGTTAGCCCTATTCTATCCTCAACACTCACAATCCTGCTGGAGACATTGTGGGGAATCAGGTACTCTCACACACTTATTATGGGCATGCAGGTCCCTGACCTCCTATTGGAATCAAGTCTTTCAAATAATCTCTTCCATTACAAAGACACCGATAGCCCCAAACCAGGCTTTAGCGCTCCTCCATATCGGAATAGATAAAATTCCACTGTCCTCACGCACTATTACTATACATATTCTGTCAGCCGCAAAACTCAATATCACCAGACTTTGGCGGTCTACTAACACTCCCTCTTTATCCCGACTGGTGTCCGATCTTAACTTCCTATGTGAAATGGAGAGGAGAACAGCCCTCCATAACTTCTCATACCCCAAATTTGAGACTCAATGGACCCGATGGTTACACAACCCCAACTGCTCGATAAAATGATTATATATTATTCGACCAACTACAGGATTATGATATCCTAGGTGCCTCTACCCCCTCCTCCCCCTTCCTCTTTTCCCTTCCCATTTTCTCCTTTACTGCTCATACCACAATTCAAATAAGGTGCACTAAATTAAGCATACCTCTCATGTAGCTGATCCAAGATTTCGCAAAGTACCTCGGCCGGCTGGCGTGGTACCACTACCCCATTTTACCTTACCTATATAAGATGTTGTATTAATTGTGCACCTCTCTATGCTAATGTTTTCAATTATTTTGTATGTTTCAAATTTTCCAATAAAAATATTTGAATATAAAGTTGTTACCAGCACAGGAACCACCCAATCCTCTTTTGCACATTCATTACTTGCAGTGGCTGCATTATTGTTTTTTTTGTCAACGATTTAGTCATTCCTTATTATAACAGACTTATTTCACACATTTACAGGATTAAGAATGTGCAGCATGTGAGAAATGTAAGACTATAATCCTAATTTACATTCACCCCTGCTACCTTTTTGGGATGTTTGCAAATGTAAATTGTAGTTGGCTACAAACAGCAGAACTGTGGCAAAATAATTGCTTTGCTGGAGATTTCACAACAGACCAGAGTATGAATTAAATAAACATAGACACACAGTGGAGGATAGATTCTAAAATGGTCTAAACCAGGGGTCTCCAGACTTTTCAAACAAAGGGCCAGCTTACTATTCTTCAGACTTTAGAGGGTCTGATTGTGGCCAGTGGGGATAGAAAATGTTCCAGGCCCAGCATCAGTGAGAATAAACATGGCCTCAGGGTTGGTGGTCAGTGGAAGGAATAATAGCCCATCAGTGGTGTCAGTGGGAGGAAATTACCCCATCAATGAGTATTAGTAAGAGGAATAGTACCCCACAATTTGTAATAGTGGGAGGAATAGTGCCCCATTGTTGGTGTCAGTGGAAGGAATAGTGCCTCATATTATTGGGAAGAATAGTCCTGCAAGGGCTGGATAAAGGCTGTCTGGTTTGGAAACCCCTGCTCTAAACAAAAACAAAATAACTTTTGCAGCTCTTATAACCAATTATTGCTCAAAAGTGGCAGCCCAACATAGCACATGAAGAGATCCAAACAAATCATCTTGGTAAAGTTCCTTTATATTTACTGTTTTATGTGTTTATTTATAGTATATTTTCTAGGGGTTCCTCCTGGTCATGTTATTTGTGGGAAGAGAATTTGAAGGAATATCTTACCTGGTATGGTGATATTATACTCTGCTACAGAGTCCAAGCCCATCTCCATAGGGCCCTTTATTTAACATTTTGTATAAGCTGGCCATAATTAGTAGATTTTCAAACAAATGTTCGTATGAAAATTCTTAGTAAATTTCAAGACAAATGTCATTTAAAAGTACTTCAACATTTAATTTTCTTTTAACATTCCATTTTGGAATGAATAAACTTTTTGGAATGAAAATCATATTCACTTTTAGAAATGTGTTTGTTCAATGAAAAAAAATTCCATCCTGCTCCTGTCACTGCAATCAAAAAGGAATCGTGATTGGTCCCTACTAACACTTAGAAAAGTAAATGCACATTATTAAAATGAAACATTTCAAATTAAGTTCTACCAATGTCTTCTTATTTAGTATTGGTTTCCATTTGGTTTGCATGCCATTCTCTCGTTATAAAATGTTTGTACTTGATAACCTCTAGGTTGGTCTTTTTGACTTCTTGTTAAAGTATGCCCTGAAATTACCAGCTTTTCCATTCAAAAGCCTGCTGGCAGAATAGTCTGAGTATGTTAATTTGTTAATGGGCATGGGCTTTGCCAGCTTTGCCCTGGTCACCCCAGTACCCTGGCACTCTGGTTGCCCATTGGACACTGGGTAATATTTGTCCAATTACAAGTATAGAAACTGAACCACTATGGAGCTTAATGAAAAAACCATATACTGTATATATTGATGATGTGAAAAATACACGATAGGTGTCCAATCAAGTTTCAGTTCACTATAGTGCGATCAAGTTCAACTGCGGTCAAAACATTTATGTTTGTTTTTGGATACGGGGAGGAAGTATTAGTAATTAGTGTTCCACAGGAGGACATTTTTTCTGTCAAACAGTAAATGCTGTCTGTGTTCCGGTGGGGGATTTCTCATACTCTATGTAAAACATTAAAAAAATTATTTGGCTGGAGTTGGTTTTTAAGGCATAATTTCTTTTTGGGTGTAATGAACTATATATGCATGCCATTATTTCTCTTTTTCACTCCTTGCTTTAGTAACCATACTGTTATGGCATTGTGGGGATTTATTTGTATTAAAGTTATAGTAATATAAATCATCATTATCCAGTTAAAAAAACCTTGCCTTGGTTTCCTTGTCAAGTATTTATATAAAGTGGAAATAAATTGCATGGAGTTGGTTGTTGCCAAAATGTGCACACAATAGTTTCTCAGTTTGCTCTCATTAATGACCAAGGTCTAAACTCCAGTGTAGAAAAGCATTCCATAGTCATACCCAGGGCCACCGATAAAGGGGTACTGCTGGCTCTCCTGTATGGGATTTGGGCCAGCATCGGTGGTTGGGCAGCTAACAAGCAGAGGGAATCAGATGGTGGGCAGGGAGGGTGATCTGAGTAGAACCAATCCCACTGTGTGGCTCTCCCTGTAGCAGCTAAAAAAGCTGAAAGCTAGCTTCTCCTCTTCTCCCTCCAACTGACATTCAGCTGCTGCACACCGCAGGATCGATTCCAGTAATTCCCTCCATCCCTGCCACATGGATCACCCTGCCTGTCTACCATCCAATTCTTCCTGCATCCCAGACCCCTCTTTCCCCTGCAATACTCCTGGTTTCCCTCCTCTCCCTCGCATCCCACTGGAGTTTGTGAGCACACGGAGATTGTTTCAGGATGGAGAGCAGGGGGTCCGGTAAATATGTTTAAATAATAATAATAGTGATTTAAAAATTGTACAAAATAATTAACAAAATGTAAAAAAATTTGCCAAAGTAAGGGCTCATTCACAAGTTTTCTGACCATACAGTGTGAATAAGTGGGTTGTTTTTGCTGGTGTGGGTGAGGGGCCCAAATGCACACTGTCTGTTATGGGGCTTACACCTGCACCCACATGCTGTAAAATTAGGTCCTGTAGCTAGCGTAACATAGGCTGCCTGTACAAAGCTCCAGCCACATAAAAACAAAATTCTGATTCACATTGTACAGACCACAGCACCCATGTGAATGAGTCCCAAGACCTCATTCACACATAGAACTTTATTAACCCAATACTGTTTTATCTTCCAGTTTTAGCAGCAATATTAGTTATGTTGTGTTTGTGTCCACTAAAAATTATTTTAGTGTATTTTTCCCAAAAATATTGTTTTGATATTTTCGTTATTGTGTGTGGGGGTCCTGTCAGATAGCCCTGCTTATACTCTTTAAAGGCCACAATAGAAGATTAGATGTATGGCAAGCAGTAACACCACATACAACTTAGAAAAGTCACAGTTGTCAAGATCTATTATATTTGCACATTGGTAAAGGGGCCCTTTAACCTACCCTGTAAAATAATTGCTAAGAGAATTCATGGAAAAAGTTGCTTACAAGTGACGGTCCATGCAATCGCCAAGTGTCGGATACTACTGAATGGATAGATAGAAAGGGGCCCTTTGCTTCCCCGCTTCCATTCAGTGTACATTGCAGGAAACTTCAGTGAGCATGGGACACATATTTTTAGCAAAAGGGACTTTGCATGTATCTGTCTCCAAAAAAAACAAATATAGCTTCTTGCAGTTTTCACAGAGGGACTTTATGCAGTTTTTCTAAGGAACAATGTTAAAGTGGAGCTAAACTACCACCTTGGTGATCGTGTCTGCATATTTGATGGAAGACATTTATTGTTTTCTTTGCTGTTTTTCTTGCAACCTATATTGTACCCGAATAAAAGATCCAGTAGCTACATTTTATTTGTGTATATTCTCAAAAGCTACAAAATGATGTAGGAGGAAGACAACCCTTAGCAAATCAAAGTGTGGCAATAACAGATTAAGGCAGACGCGAGAGTAGGTGTGCACTGTCACTGTTTTTTTTTATTTTCTTAAATGCTTTTTTCTCTATACTTCTTTGGCTCCAGGCAACAATTGGTAGATGGTACCCAAAATCTCATTACTGGTCTAATTTGATAACTAATCACTTTCCTGTCATGATTTTAATCTAATTCCCATTTTAAACTCTTTAAAGCCTCCCTACCAACCTCCACTCATAAGGTTAATGTTAGCAGCAGTCAAATCTAGTCTTTTTATGGAAAATAAATGAAGATGCACAATATATAATGTATCATAATTATGTGCCTGCCAAATTTCCAGCCAATAGTTTAAAAATAGTAAAACTTTAAATGTGTTCTTTTTCAGCAGAGGTTCGTGGTTGAAAATTCTCTAATTGCGTATTTTTTATTACAAGTGTTCTTACTGGGTTTGAAAAGTTCAAATATTTTTCTGTGTATAATACCAAAACTGCTGGAGGAATATTTTTTTCTGATCAAATGTTTCTATTCTGGCATATTCAGTTAATTTATGCTCAAATCCTTAAAAGATTTAAGATGCTATATTAGTGTACATGCAACAATAGGGTTGTCTCTGATACTTTTTTGTTTTTGCACTAACAGTTAAAATTTCATGAAAATCTTTCAGGGTGTTCCCTTCTTCTCAGTCCAAGCAGTACTGCAATACTCAGAAAGAAGGGAATACCCTAAAAGATTAAAGAAAGTCCACCTAAAAATGAAATGGTAGAGTTTGGTACATGTTGAAAAGGTAAACCAGATTCAACATTTATTTGTACAGTAGCACTCTACAACACTGGTTGGAAAATGTATGTGTTTGAGTTGCTTGGTTCATTATCCCTCCCTGCTAAATTTTTAATTTGTTTTATATTGCAAATAACACAGCATGAATGGCAGAAATTAGACTTGATTTTTGGAGATTTGGATGTAAACGATTCTCCAAATGGACATAGTAATGAATGTCAATGAATCCAAAAAAATTTATAACAAAATCATTGTTTCATTCGGATGATGTTATATGATGAGATAGTATTTCGGGCCCATGAGGAAATAAATACATTTTCAAATTTGTTCAATAATTCACATTCAAGTAAATTTGTTATTTAAATTGAATTTGTAATTGTCACAGTCAGTCAGTTCAGTTCCACAGTCTGATGCAATTCTAAGTCCTCATGCACACTAGACATTTTTACAGCGGCTGTTTTTGCTTTTTGACGTTTTTCTCTACAGCCAGTAAACTCCCCAGCATGTTATCCTATGTGTCCATGCACACATAGACTGTAATCAACATTTTTTGGCAGGGATGTTTTTTTGGCTGGAAAAAAACCCAGGACTAGTGGATTTCTAGAGGAGTTTTTTAGCTGTAAAAATGCTCTAACGCTGAAAAATGCAGTAAAATGCGGTAAACCGCCACAAGCCGGCGTTTTTGGAAAATTTTTTGCCCCAAAAAAATTTTTTTCCGGAAAAGAATTGCTAAAAACCACAAACGTGGAAAAACTCCACTAAACATGGTAAAACGCCGCTAAATGTGGGAAAACGCCACTAAACGCTAATGCAAACACACCAAAAAATGCTGAAAAATTCATGTTTTTAACGTGACTTTACACATCTAATGTTACCGGCGTTATTAAAACATCCAGTGTGCATGGAGCCTTAGGTATGAAAAATTTGGGGCCAATTTTTGCATTATTTATTGCATTGTGTAAGAACATATTGAATACTTCCAAATATAAATATCAAATCCACCCGAAATACATAGCAATCTCCTGGAAAAACTGCAGTTTTTTTAATCTACACAAACCAACGAATATACAAAACGAATGCCGAAGATATGAAATGAATTCCAAAAACTAATCAGTGCGACATAATCAATATGACAAACCGAATTTTTTCAATGAACAAATGCATCCAAAACAAAACAAAAATTTGTGCTCATGTCTAGCAGAAACACCCAAAAATCCAAGGTGAGTTGAAAAAGTGAATAACTATAAAGGTGAGATTTCATCGCTGGAGTCTTAAAAAAACGGAATTAACTCGACCCACAGGACTCCAGTTAGTAGCTAGAAAAAAACTCTTGGGTGGACTGATCCTTTAAAGGGAATTTGTAATGAAGCAAACACTTTTGTGATTAGGCTCTGATAAAATTATTATTATACGGGATTTATATAGAGCCAACAGTTTGCTCAGCGCTTTACAATATAACGGGAGACAATACAGCAATAATACAGTTCAATACAAGAGGGATAGGAGGGCCTTGCTCCTTGGAGCTTACAATCTAAGAGGGAGGGGCTAGTGGTACAAAAGGTAATAACTGTGGGGGATGGACTGGTAGGAGGAATAGAAGATTCCATTATTAGCTGAGGGCAGGATAGGCTTCCCTGAAGAGATAAGTTTTCAGAGATCGCCTAAAAGTGAGCAGAGTAGGCGATAGTCTGATAAATTGGGTTGAGTGTTCCAGAGGATGGGGGGGGAAGCTCTGGAGAAGTCCTGGAGATGAGCATAGGAGGAGGAGACAAGGGAGCTAGAGAGCAGGAGGTCATGCGAGGAGCGGAGAGTACGGTTTGGGTGATATTTAGAGACAAGATCGGTGATGTAATTTGGGGCAGAGTTATAAATGGCTTTATATATTATTGTTAATGTTTTGAATTGTATCTGTTGGGCAATGGGAAGTCAGTGGAGGGATTGGCAGAGAGGGGTGGCACCTATTGTTTCTGTCTGTCAGCTAGTCCTCCTGGAGATTCCTACATAATAGGATTAGACTTGTGTCAATTTGTGTTACCTATTCCTTGTGATATGTTTATCCCAATGTGTAACATTTGTTTATTTTGGTCATGTGGGAACTGCCCCTATTTTTTAAGTGTATGAAGATCTGTATGTCTGTTAAATAAAGTCAGTTTCAAGTTGCACCTTAAGTGTCCTCTAGTTCTTGGCTGCAATGCCTAGCCATAATACTTTGGTCCTGTGTCCAAGTGGCGAGGGAGCAGTTCTCTGACATAGGCACCCAGGCAGGTTGCCAGGTGGTCCGTCACACTTTCATTTTTAATTCGTTCTTTGTGCCAATTTTTTCATAGTATATATGTTAAATAGTTATGAATTCATATTTTCCTAAATTGTTTCCACTTTGGACTTCCAGTGATTCGACCAAGTGGCCTACTCTTCCAGATACCTATCTGAATTGTAGAAACATGTTTATACACTACTCATTGGATTGCCAGTACATGACTTTGATCATATTTAAACAGCCTAATATAAACTACCAGCAAACTCCACTCTATTTTTTTAAAATGTTATACAATGATATATGTACTGTACTTAGAGATCCATGTGAATGGTTTGAATATAAGTTGAAAAATGTAGGCATGTATTCACATCTGAGGGCCAGAGAAAACTTTATAACACCCTAGGAAAGTTTAAAAATGTCTTATGATCTGTTCCCCAATTGGACAAAACAATCAATTTTCATGTATATTATAAGATGATAAATTCACTGGAGGAGCATATATATTTTGAGATACCAATCTGTTATAATTTGAGCAAGCTTAGAAGACTTTTATGGAGTCGATTTTTTGGTGTGGGTTACTTTTAGTACTATTTATGAACAATTAATGTACTTTACATTGTTCAGTATTCAGTCAGTTCAGTATTATTATTGTACTTTCATAACTGTAAATATCTGTATTTCTTTGTGGTAGTTTGGTTTGTCAAATTGACAGTTAGCTTCAGTAGATCTTTGAGCTTTTCCTCCATATGTTTCCATTTTCCTAAAGAAATTAATTGTATAATACTGTTTCTACCTACTTGATTATGAAGTCAACAACTTGCTTTGCCTGTGTACTGAAGCTGTTTAAGGTATATACCTTTGTTTATTTGCTATTTAGCATTCCATCAAGTCAAGTGGGATATGGCCAATCAGAGGAACTCTAGAGAGTCTTACATTATTATTTCTGTTATAGATTGCCTGTGTCAGTGACTTTATACTCAGTGTTTCTTATAGTGCATTAGTTAGCACTTTTTGTTTATTTCCACAGGGTTTTGCTAATCACTTGTTGTGTTGCTTGGGATTTCAACTCCACAGCCAAAGTACTTGTTTCCATTTTTCCCTTGGTTTGCTTCTATTAGCAGATTTAACAGTAGACTTTTAAGAATTGACTTTCAAGATCATTTCCAGTGTAAAAAATGCATTGGTATTTTTTAAGTAATAACAGTACACATTTTAACAAATATAGAGTGTGGTGTATATAATTATGTTAATACATGGGTAGGTAATTTATTTACTTGTTTATTTGCTAATAAAATAAACATATCTTAAATACTTTAACAAAAATATCACAGTGGTAAGTTTGTTTTTTTTTCAAGAAAAGAGAGCACAGTCTGCAGAAATAAATTATATACAAGCACAGAAAAGATGCCATCGGGTGGATTATAATAAGATAAAGTCAAGGGACCAGACGAAAAGAAATGAGAATCCAAGGGTGTTGCCAGTGCATTGACAGTGTACAATAATGTACCTTCCTGTGTTTAGATGGGACTTTTCAGGCATTCTGCTTATACACACACATACACACGTAAATCTAAAAAATGTCATTTATTAAAAACCATGTTAGAATAAAAGATAAAAACAAAAGCAATATATCACACCATGATAATGACCAGAGCATGTTGGGTACATGCCCTAACCACTTACCCCACCTAATTAAATTGTAAGCTTTTATGAGTAGAGCCCTCTTAACTCTTTTGTATTGCATTGTAACTGTAGCATTTCCCTTTATATTATAAAGTGCTGAAATGCTGTTAGCACTATATAAATCCTGAATAATGATATTATTAATAATATCTGCAAAATTACACATGGTAGAACGGAGGATATTTTGTTTCAAAGAAAATGCAAAAAAAAAAAATGTAAGTAGTAAAAAAAATGCACTCTTTTAAAAAACTGCTGATCTACTGGGATTTTCACGCAAAACCATCTCTAGAGAAATCAAAACTCATTAGACCAGGCAGCATTTTTCCAATCTTCTATTGTCCAAATTTGGTGAACCTGTGCAAACTGTAGCCTCTGTTTCCTGTACTTAGCTAACAGGAGTATCACTCAGTGTGGTCTTCTGCTGCTGCACCCCATCTGCTTCAAGGTTTGATGTGTTGTGCAGTCAGAGATGGTATTCTGCATACTTTGGTTGTAGCGAGTGGTTATTTGAGTTACTGTTGCCTGTCATCTCAAAGCAGTCTGCCCATTCTCCACTGACCTCAACAAGGCATTTTCACACAACTGCCACTGTCTGGATATTTTCTCTTTATCAGACCATTCTCTGTAATCCCTAGAGATGGTTGTGCGTGAAAACCCCAGTAGATTAGCAGTTTTTTAATACTCAGACCGTCCCGTCTGGCACCAACAACCATACCACATTCAAAGTTACTTAAATCCCCTTTCTTCCCCATTTTGATGCTCAGTTTAAACTTCAGCAAGTCGTTATCACCACATCTAGATGCCTAAATGCATTGAGTTGCTGCCATGTGATTGGCTGCTTAGGATTTTATGTTACCAAGCAATTGAACAGGTGTATCTAATAAAGTGGCTGATGAGTGTGTGTGTATATATATATATATATATATATATATATATATATATAAAGGATTGCTGCACTTAATATTTTAATATATATATATATATATATATATATATATATACACACACACACACACATACACACACATAAATTACAAAATAACAAATTCAGTGTTCAACAAACAGTTTTGGGCTATATAGGTAACATCCTTCTACAGATCAGAGCACATACGAGTAAGTAGACGAGAATAAACCGAATTTATCATATTTAGAGAAACTGGAATCAATTAATGCATTGACAGGTTAAGCAAATATCTCTTAATTATATAAATCTAGCTGGAGCGAAAACCTGTCAGGTGGAGATGACTTCCATATCACAAATGGGGAATGCCAGAAGAAATATCTGTTATAAAAAAACGTATGTGCATACTATTCAAACAGTCACACAACAAGATAAGCATAGAGAATATAATCAGAATAATGATTCCTCATGACACAGAACTAAAATCAGATATAAATCAGAGAAATAAATAAATACAGATCAAAGTTGGAGTTCAATCCCCTAGGGGATAATGTTTCCATTGTACTTCCCGTTGCCTTAAAATCAGTTCTCTATTGCCCCCACTTCTATTTTTTGGTATTCCATCAATAACCATCAATCTAAGTTGGACACAGTTTGACCCTTTTCAACAAAATGCTAAAAGTAACTTATTAAGTTTATCTCTAATCGAATACTTGTGTCTAGCAATCCAGTCCTTTACTTTTTGGGTAGTCTCCCCTATATATAAAAAAAACACATGGACATTTTCTCATATATACCACAGAAGATGACTGAAAAGTATAATGATCTTTAATATATAAATATATTAGAGAATCTGTATTTTTAATTTTTGCATATATTTTTACTATGTTAAAATTTTAGGTGCAGCAATCCTTTTCTCTTTCTCTTTTATATATGGCCTTTGGTAAGGGCTGATTGCTTTGCATTGAGATTAATTACCGATATGCATCTCACCCACATGTGATGAGACTATATATATATACATATAGTCATATGGTAGTCCAGGATCACTGCCAGCCGCTTGTAAAAAGTGATAGTCTTGGAATGTGCAAACAGCCCAAAACAAAATAGCTTACTTCAGCAAAAAGAGCACAAAACAGCCCATAACTCCGGTCCAAAGGCACAAAACAAGATTATGGCTCACCACCATCATACCAGTCTCATTCTGTGACTTTTATGTGGATTTTCCATCTGCTCCACGGATCCCAAAAAAGAGGATTTCAGAGTCAACAACTGTGACTCAATCTCAATCTTAGTCCACGTCACTCAGGTGTGTGTGTCCATCTCTCTCTCTCCCACTTCCAGGTGCTGACTGTTTCCTCTTCCTTTTCTGGACTCTGAGGCATCTGGGTTAACCCCTTTCAGGGCAAAGTCCCAGTAATCAGCATTTAGAGGTTCTTCTCTCCTGAAACTCTTTGAACCTCCAAAATTCCAGGTCCCTAATGAAGGCTTAGCAATCCAGAGAGTCCTGAAAGTCGATTCTCTCCTCTCTTGCCAGACTATCCAAGAACCTCTCACCTTTCATGGTGTAAATCCCTCAGTTCTCAACATTACATTATGTTATACATATTATTTTTAATATATATACAGTATACTGTATATATAAACATATAATATTCACGTTCATCTGCCAGCCTGGAATCCTTGTCTGGTAGCTCGATGGGCCTGGTGGGACTGATTCACTAGTTCAAGGGTCTCCAAACTTTCAAAATAAAGAGCCAGTTTACTTGCCATCAAACTTTAGGGGGCCGGAATGTGGCCAGTGGGAGTAGAAAATGCACTGGCATTGGTGGGTGTAAACTGTCCTGGTGGTCAGTGGTAGTAAAAAAAAATTACACTATCGCTGGTATTGGTGGCAGGTATAGTGCCCCATCGCTGGTGTTGGTGGCAGATATAGTGCCCCATCACTGGTGTCGGTGGCAGGTATAGTGCCCAATCGCTGGTGTCGATGCGAGGTATAGTGCCCCATTATTGGTGTCATTAGGAAGTAAAGTGCCTCATTGTTGGTATCAGTGGAAGGTATAGTGCCCCATCTTTCATGTCAATGGGAGGTATAGTGTCCCATTGTTGGTGTCAGTGGTAGGACTAGTGGTGTTAATGGAAAAAATAGTTCCCCATCTCTAGTGTTCAATGGAAGGAATAATGTTCCATCATCGGGGTAAGTAGCAGGAATAATGCCTCGCATCAGCGGAAGGAATAGAGCCCCAAGGATAAAGGCAAGCAAAGGGCCACATTTTGGAGACCCCTGAACTAACTGTTAGAATGCTGGTGACTGTTGGCTCCCTAACTAACCAGGAGCCCTGAGTAGGGAGCTGTCACATTTAGGAGTGGTAGTAACACTGCTGGTAAATGTTTCACTTCCCACTGCTGCCAAAGGTTTGGCTTGCCTTTTTAGTTTGTCCCTTCGCCAAACCTCTGAACAGCCAACTTTGGTCCAAACCAGGGTTTGGATTGAGCCCAGAGCTCATCCCTACTTATATGCTATACAAGGATGGCAACGTCTCCAATTTATAACTAACTTTTAAAGTAGTGGAATGGCATTGCACAGTATGAACAAACAGAAGATTTCCCAGCACACTAACTGACCTGCATAAAGAACAAAACTGACCCTAACAATTTATGTCAAAAACAGAAGTGTTAATTGCACACTTTTGCAAATAAAGGTGAAAACCATACTGTCTTGCCAAGACTCCTCTATAAAGTGCAGTTCTAACTTTTTATTTGAGAGTCTCCAAGTTGGAGCATATGTGGCAGTGGATAAATTAAGGGCAGGGCACTTATCCCTACTTAAAAGAGACTCTATTCATAGGTAATGTTAGATTGGAATGCAAAAAGAAAGGCAAGGTCACTTTCGAAACAAAAGATCAAACATTTCAAACAGCTTTGTTTGACAATATCGCTGTTTATGGACTTTGTCAGACCACAGCCAATGCCACTCAAAGAACTTAATTGCAAAAGAAGCCAGTCAGTAAGAATAGAAATACTTGGCCAATGGACCTTGTCTCCCTCTGCAGACATGTGCACAATGCTGCTTGTCACAGTGAATAACACATATATACTCATGATTTATTAATGAGAATGTTCACTTAGCAGAGCGAATATTCATTAGTCTTAGTGAATAAAGTTAAGATATTTTCTCTTCAATCATTCAATCACGTTCAAAGCTAAATTCTGTTTTTTGCTAACTCCCCTCTGGACTGGATATTCAAAATGAACATTATGTGACTTTTAGTGAACATTTTCTGCTTCTTTAGTAAATCAACCTTTTTTGTCAGAGCTGTTGAAAAGCAATGATTATCTGTATAGTGTGGAGAAATTTTGAAACAATAAGATTTCAGTTTACTGAAGCCAGACAACAGATTTATGAACTCTTGTTACTATGGGTTATTGCATATTAAACAAGCCTAGGAATATGTTTTGCTTCTTGGGCAAGGTCTGACATTGAAGGCAACAGTATATAATTAAATATACAGTATATCATTATAATTGTAGAGTAGTTTTTTTTTGTTGCTATATCTTGTAGAAATGCTGGTATCATTTATTTTCATATAGAATAGTAAGCTGTTTTTTTCCTTATGTTTCCCTGTCTCTGCTGCACAATTCCCCTATGACTGAATCTTTGCTCAGATCAGCACAATTTCTGTCAGGAATACAGTATTTTGTCTTTGTATATTATGCTCCTGGAAAGTTTATAAGTCACCTAGGAGTCTTCGCCACAGAATCTGTGTACCTGCTAGTCTGGATCCGGTGCACGTTAAAGGCAGATAAATCATCCTGGTTGGAGTCAGCGGTGTCTAAAATACAGGTAGTAGCACACAAGACTGTGGTTCATTCTGTTGGTTCTACAGATGACAAAACTTCACAAACTTTCTTGTTTAACCGCTGCTGCACTGAGAATGATCAACAGCTCATTTTAGATTTAAAAAATTAATGACAAATGTATCCCCCCCTCAAAAAAAAATAGATGTGTAGCGATATCCCTGTAGGTGCCACTCGATAGTGGTTACGATGACCTTGCAAGCTGCCCAACATCTCTGCCACTCTGGGTTCAGACATATTTCAGTGATAGAGAATAATAATGCAAGAGGCACAATTTGTTTAGTAATACCTCTACATTAAATCTTGCTCAAAGGAGTAGACCAAAGGAATAATGGGTTTAGGGTGCACAACCTCAATTAATGCATAAAAGCACAGATGCTGGTAAATTAGAAACTGTCAATTAGCAACATTTATGGGAAGTGAGCTTCAACCATTTGAATGCAACACCAGCAGTAAGAGGGGGAAGAGAAGGTTAGTTGGCCTATAAGTTCCCTCTGGGCCACTGGTGTTACAAAGGGTAAGCAGATAATTTTATATAAATGTATACTCCTGCATAAGCACATGCAGGTACCTTTTTTTGAGTAACAATGGCTTTAGAGAAAGGAAGAAGTCCCTTTAACTAGAAACTGCAGCTTGAGCCCTGTGAGTCCTAGTATGTTCCTAGTATGGTGGTAGCCACCATCTTCTGCTAGCAACAGTAGAGCCCATACAAAATGATTGAATACTGGTAGTTCAACGACATTAAACAGATAAGTTGTGATACTGCTCAAAGCAAAGATCTGGTGACTGATGTGTAAAGATTGCAAGTGTACAATCCAAACGCACATGTTCCTGCGTTAAAAATGGCTGTGTGTAAAGTGTGTGCTGCAGCAATCGTTGGCTGGAACTGAACAGAATCAGCAAGGGAAAATGTGACCAGCACACCGAGGATCACTAATATGGATCCAAAAATATTAATGAACGATCACATAGTTACAGCAAGGCAACGATTTGGAGTCTCACAGGACCCCTTCATCAGGCATGTCACATGCCTAATGAAGGGGTCCTGCAAGAAACTTTGCCTTGCTGTAACTATGTGATCGTTCATTAAAACTTTTGGACCCATATTGGTGATCCTAGGTGTGCTGGTGACATTCTCCCTTGAGGTGTAAAGATGTCTACATGCAGTGTCTCTACAGTGAAGACAAAAATGCTCACCAATCCTGTTGATAGTACAGCCTCCTAGGAACAGAGGGTTTTTGGCCATCTGCAGAGATGTGTAGAGTTACCACCTGACAGCCTGTCAGTGCGGCGTGCAGCGATATCTGTGTAGGGGACAGACAATGACAGTCCTGGTGCAGAGAAAGACTGATGCGATCATGGTGTGGCAATCAGCATCACCTCTATGCATAATCACTGCTTAGAATCCTGCACCCACAGGCCTGCAATCTTTCTCTTGAAAAGAACAGCAGTCTCTCTGCATCCAACTCTGAATTCTTCAAGCTATGAGCATACAGATTTGTCCAATGTGTAGGGAGTCATACCAGGGGCGGACTGACCATTTGGAAACTCGGGCACTGCCCGAAGGCCCGGGGTCAGTAGGGGGCCCCATGAGATGCCCCTGGTACCTTTTTCATAGGCTTTTTTGAGTTTGGGCAAGGCCCCATGATCCCCTATTGCCCAGGGGCCCCATGAGTTGTCAGTCCGCCCCTGAGTCATACAAACTCATGATTGCCTGGATTTCTGAGGCTTTAGGGTTAATTAAAGGCAAATAGACTGTACACTTTGAAAAGTGCAGTTGCACTCTGAAAGAGCAGTTGCTCCAGAGCTTAGTAAATGAGCAGAAGCTCTGGTGACTTCCATCATCCAATCATGTGCAAACAAAAAATGCTGTGTTTTTTTTTCCATGAGCATGATTGGGTATTCTTTGCAAAGTGAAACTTCACCACATTTACGAAGCTTGGAACAGCTGAGCTGGCCTTTATTGAATCAACCCCTGTGTTTACTGAGGAAGCAGAAAATACACTTTTCAATAGTACAGTATACTGTATGTTCACAGCAATGTGCTGCACTATACAGCATTGTAAATAACACATTTAGGATGGTTTGACCTATATTTTGACTACAGTACTTCAAATGATTTTCTCAATGGAATGCTTTTAACTTATGTTGATGTATGTCTTTACATATTAACTTATCAATTTCTGGTTGTCTGGCCTCCTAGATGTCATGATTCTTTGTAATTCAGGCTGCATTCATGTATTCCATTAAATCAAACACTTCAACACACTAGTTGTTCTGATTTTTTCATAGCTAGATAAGGATATATATAGCTCCATAGCATGGCTATAAACAGGTGTTAAAAAAGATAATGGTGAAATCTGCCTTAACTCAATGGCTCAGTTTGTGACTTTAGACTGATTCTCACCTATATACTTGTGTTACACAACACATTTATATTCAATCTGATAAACAATTATAGTACTACCACTGGAGGAGCGACTGGTTGATTCCTCCTGTTTTCACCAACATTGACCCTAACAGAACCCAATGTCACCAACATACCTGGAGCCTAAATACGCTTTAATAAACAGTAAAACCCCCCAAAAAGGTAAAATGAGTAATAGTAAACAGCAGCAATGAAACTCAATAATATTTGAGATACAGTACATCAATATATACATTGTGTGCGTAAATATATATATATATATGTGTATATATATATTATACTGTATATATGCTCAAAATGCATGTACACCAGTAATGACAAAAGTAGCAAATATCAGTAGCAAAGGTATAATACAACAAGGTAAATAAAAGAGCAAATATACTGTAATGGATCAACAGATAGAGAATCATACTGCAATGGTTGACAGTAAGAGAGATATATCGCAAAGATTGAACAATTAGAGAATTGTACTGCTACAATCAAATACTAGGAGAAATGTACTACAATACTTAAACAATAAAAATAATATGCTGCAAAAATTGTCACAGAGCACAACTCCTTCTGTGGTCTGTACTGGGTGACCTTAACTAGGAAAAATATGTACAGTATATGTGTTTTTCAAAATAAAAGTTCACCAGTCAGTAGTATGATACTCTATCCCTTCTGCTGGCCAGACATTGGGGCCCAGCTAATGGAGCACTCTAGGTAATGTCACTTTAAGACTGATACAAGCACAGTTACTGCAGTCCTTGCAGACAACTCTGTCCCACTTTAGTAAGGTGTAAGGCAGGGTTGACCAGTGGACTTGCACCACTCTGTGTTAGAAGGGGATCTCCTTTCACTCACTGGCAGTGTGCCCCAGTCTGTGTCCTCAGCATCCAGCTACCCGATCAAACAACAGACTCAACCAGCACTTAGGGCATCCTCTGATACTCTGGAATTGTTAACATTTAGGGCATCTGCCACTGTGTCTCTCTTTCTCCCCCCGGTGCAGCAGTCCGCTCCCAGTCTCTCTGCAGAATGTGTCCTCTTCCTTTCCTCAGCCCGGAAAAAAACTGCCTCCTCTTCTGTGTCACCGAGAGTTGAAGTTCAGGAACATTTCTGTAGTGTAGACTAAGTCTCACTGTGGACAACGTTTCCCACAATCCTCCAAATTTCTCCTTAGAGTCTCTAGCAGTCCAGGTCCTCAGTTCGATCTCACTGTCATGTGTCCCTCAAACTACTGACTTCCCTCAGCACACTGTTTTCTCTGTCTAGGGTCAGGGCCAAGAGACAGGCAGTGGCTGTATCCAATAGAAATACTGCCTTCCCAGTTAAAGTGGTTTAACAGTCCAGCTGCCAATTGCAGTCCTCTTAAAGCCTTGGTCTCCCCCAAAATGGCTACAACTCTTCCTCTATTGAGGAGAATTCCATCCTCCAGCACTGTCCACCAATCACAAGCAGGTAGTAGCAAGCTGAAACAGGGAAGAACATTCTGCAGGACAGCTTAAAAGGGCCATAGGCCAGGCTACACAATATAAATGAACACACCTTCCCTTCAGTGCAGCACTGGTGAACAGTATTCCCTTGGAGTGTCTTAGCAACATCTTAGCAACAAGACAGGACAGGATGATGCCATCTCTGGGAGTTTTTCAGCTATGCTTTGGTTGACTATGCAGGTACACAAATGGACTACACATATAGCAAGGGCATTATCCAATTTTAGTCAAAGCTGCCTAATTATTTTATCTACAGGTGTCCCTTACCTGCATTTTTTTGGTAAATGTGAACTAACCCTTTATAGAAATGGGGGGGCAGGCTCTGGTTGCATAGATAATTATGTACAGTGGTAGGTTGTTGTTAATTGTGTTGAAAAAGTGGTGAGCCCTTGGAAGAAAATGAAGCGGGGAGCTTTAGATACATTTTAATGCTTGCAAAGGAACAATGGTGAAACCTGTTGCTGCAAATTCCTGGATTCTCTACAAACTCATAACTTTAACTGCAACAAAGTTTTACAGGATCATTGCTGCAGCATAAGGCTAAGGCTAGGTTTACACTTTTGCAGTTTGCGTTTGATCATTTTCTGCAGTGCGGTTTGCGGTGCGTTTTGGCACATATGTTTTTGCTGCGTTTTTATATGTTTTGTGGGTTTTAAAAACATTTTTACTTGTTACTGGGCAGATTAAAATGCAAAACGCATCAAAAATACATTAAAAACGCATTAAAAAGGCACTACATGCTTTTCTGAAGCATCTCTATTGAAGTCTATGGAACCAAAAACGCAATGTTTTGCATTTAAAAAAGTCCCTGACCCTTTCCAAAAAAACACACTGGGTGAAATCATGGAGATGTGAACGTATCCCATAGGAACTCATGTTAAATGGACTGCTAGGCTTTTCTGCAAAACTCAGCAGAAAATGCATAGGTGTGAAACTAAACTAAGCCTGGATTCACACTTCTGCAGTGTAGCATATCGCATGTGGTTCTCACACGAACCGCTCCGCATTCCTTTGAAAATCACATGCAGATTCTGTGCGGCGCCATTTGAGCCATACCTTCTGTATGGCTCAAATCGCACCACATCCACACCAAAAAGGTGCAGGACCCTTTTCTGGTTTGCACTAGAATCAGATCACATGGGTATTCACAACTATGAGATCCGATTCTGCACATCGCACCGCGTTTTGCGGACCAATTGGTGTTGTTAACTTAACATACACATCCGCAGTGGTTCGCATGAATGGGGTGCGTTTGTGATGCGGTGCAGAATGCGCACAGAAACCGTTGCAAATTCTGCAACTTGTCAGTGTGAACCCAGTCTCAAGGATCACTGAAAACTAGTGCCTGAAATTACATCTGCTGGAGCAAGAATGGTGGGGTAGGGGCATTAAATCCTATGTCCCTAAATCCTAAGCCCAATATTTTTCTTTGGAGGGGTTACTAAATACATTTTAGATAGAAGTTGGTGAAATATGTGAACTATTATTATGTATGATCCCTTTATCGAAATATGTTAATATGTATAGAAGAAAGTGGCAGTGGATTCACCATGCATGGGTAGAGCTGACTAAAAAAAAAATCCACCTTTGCCAAAATTGCACATATACTGCCCTGGATGCTTTGTTTTAATATTTTTATTGAAGATTTTCAAGAACAGAACATAGTAGGAATATTCGGTTCAATAGCAAATGTATTTATACAACATCAAGATAATAATGAGTATTTACCCCGCCAGTTGGCTGGGGTCAATATCGGGATTTAGGCATTAACATCAGAGGTAGTCTTGGGTATGTGTAGAAACTTGGTAAGGTGTATGAGGTGAGAATGGGGTATTGAATAAGGGGGGGTAGGGAGGAGGATGGGGGGGTAAATGTAACAGGGTGGAGAAAGGGGGTACCAGTCTAAAAGTGGTGGGTAATGCAGTGGTATGCATAGTATCAGAGTTGTACCGAGCAGTTAGGATTTTGTAACCAGCGAGTCCATTGGGGTTTAAATTTGTGTTGGGTAGAGTTGTTAAAGGCGGATCTTTTTTCCATTTCACATTGGAAATTAAGGTCTGTGATTAGTGACTTAAGAGAAGGAGTAGTGGTAGTGTTCCATAATCTGGCTATATTGATTTTGGCTGTGAAGAGTGTGTGGACAGTGATAGTACGGGAATTGTAAGGGAGTTTTTCAATCCCAATGTGTAGAAGTGCAAGTGAAGGGTTTGGGGTTATCGATGTTTTGAATATTTCAGAGATTAGCTGGAAGACACTGTTCCAGAAGGATCTGAATGATTTAGAGGACCATAGTATATGTAATGTTGATCTGCATTGTCGCCAACAAGAGGAGGAGTGTTTTGGGTAATAAATGGCAGGTTTGACAGGGGTTAGGTACCATTGTTGAAAAATTTTTAGGTATGATTACCCGTGGGAGCTACATCGGCAGGATTTGTAAGTGGTGTTAAATGTTTTTTTCCCATGCTTGTGTCGTAATTGGTTCTGAAAGGGTTTTTTCCCAATTGGTTAGGGATGTAGATTTTAGAGTGAATTGTAGGTTTGTCACGTACATATAGAAAGTGGAAATGCCTTTATGATTGTGGTTTGGTAAAGAAGTGGTAAGCGGTGTATGGAATGTTTGTGGTAGGAGGTGTATTTTTTGTTTGTATACAGTTAACGATTCTTAGGTAAGAAAAGTGTTCAGTGGTAGGGAGATTGAATTTGGCTTGGAGATTTTGAAATTAATGTAGGGTAAGGTTTTGTCTGGCATCTGTGTATTCAGTGATAGAAGATCGTACCAGGCTTGTAAAGCTGCTTGGATACATGGATGTTTCAGATGGTAGTTTGTTCGTGATGTAGATGGGATTAGGAGTAGATTTTTGGGTTTAAGTGGGAGAAAAGGCAGGGTTTCCATTGTTGACCAGATTTTTTCTCTGGTTGGGTTACACCAAAAATATATTTGGTGGTACATCTAGGTTTTTTAGAGTTCCATAAGAATTTAGTAAGGATTTATTGTAATTTGGAGAAAAAGGTGTTGGGTATTGGTATGGGAATTGTGCGAAATATATATAGTATTTTGGGTAGAATGTGCATTTTCAGTCTCACTACTCAACCTAGTTTGGAGAGTTCTGAGGTGCGGAAGGTAGTAATCTCTGTGGGGATAGTTTCGAGTGGTATTTTGTGGTTAGAGGTGTCTAATTGGTCTATTGTTGTTGTGAGTCTAATTCCTAAATAGGGAATATTGTTTTTTTCTCACGAAAAGGGAAATTGTTTGGCAAGTAGTATTTGGGTTTGGTGCGGCATATGAAGATTTAGGTTTGAGGATTTGGGTTTAAGTTTATAATATGAAACCGTCAAGTAATTTTGGAGGTGGGTACATATTGTTTGGAGGGATCTGTTTGGGTTGGTTATCATTAATATGATGTCATCTGTAAATAAACCAATTTTATGTTCTGCGTTAAGGTGTTTGATGCCAGTAAACGTCGGGTCGTCTCTAAGTTTGAAGCTAAGGGTTCAATGAGCACTGCGAATATTATGGGAGATAGTGGGCAGCCTTGTCTGGTACCATTGGTGATATTGAAGGGGTCTGATAGTGTTCCATCTGTTAGTACTCTGGCTGATGGGTGGGAGTATAATGAGAGAATGGCTGTTAACATCCATCCTGTGATACCAAATTTCTGTAGAGTCAGTTGCATGAATAGCCAATGTATTTGGTCAAATGCTTTTTCTGCGTCTAAGGATAAGAGTAATGATGGTTGTTTGGTATGCTCTAAGTGGTGAAGAAGAGATATAAGTCTTCTGGTGGCGTTGGGTGCTTGGCGGCCTGGTATGAATCCTACTTGGTCTGGATGTATTAAGGTAGAAAGATAAGGGAGGATTCTGCGAGCTATAATTTTTGCATAGAGCTTTATGTCTATATTAAGTAAGGAGGTTGGTCTGTAGTTTTGGACAAGTTGTGGGTCTTTGCCAGGTTTTGGTATTGTAGTTATTATGGATTGTAGCATGTCTTTAGGGAATGTACCGGTGGCGGCGGCATGGTTAAAGAGTTTGGTCAGAAAGGGTGATAAGTCAGGGGCAAATTGTAAAATTTTTTGTGTATCCGTTGTTTCCTGGAGATTTGTTTAGAGGGAGTGTTTTGATGGCTATTTCTATTTCTTTGGGAGAGATCGGAATAGATATGGCGTCAAGTTGAGATGGGGAGAGTTGGGAATGTTTGGTTGTGTGTAGGAATTGTTGTATGGATGCAAGTGTTGGTTGTATAGTGTCAGAATCGTTTTTAAGGTTTTATAAGTGTTGATAATTCGCAAAGGCATTAGCTATTTCTTGTGGATTCAAGTTAGTGCATGTGAGGCTGGGTGTTGAACTGAGGATATTTTGGATTTTAGGCGTCGTTGTTTAATCGTTTTGGTTAGTAGAGAATTTGCTTTGTTACTCAGGGAGTAAAATTTAACTTTAAGTTTTTGTAGATTAAGGTCGTATTTATAAAGCAAAAGGGTTCTAAGTTTGTTTCTGTCTGTGGTAAGGGAAGAAGAGATTGAGGGGTTTGGAGATTTTTTGTTTAGTTCTTCTCTTGTTTTAATGGAAATGAGGAGTTCGTCAATTTGTTTGTTTCTTTGTTTGGTAATGCGGGAGTTCAGTTGTATAAGAATACCTCTCATGTATGCCTTGTAAGTGGACCATATTATGGGTATAGAGATGTCAGGTGTATCGTTTAATTCGAAGAACATATTGTGTGTGTCTTGTGTTTCTTGTGGTCTGGATTCTTCAGTGGAGTCGAATTCAATCTCCATATTCGAGGGATCGAGGAATGTCGAGAGTGATGGAAATTGGAGCGGTGTGGTCTGACCATGTTATGGTGCCGATCTTGGAGGAGGTGACATGCTGTAATGTCCACTTGTCTGGGATAAAAATGTCAATTCTGGAGTAGGATAAATTGGATGGGGAATAATAGGTGTAGTCTTTTTCGGTGCTGAGTTGGCATCGCCAGATATCGTAGAGATCGTTGGTGTGTAGAAAGGTATGTTTGGAGGAGTGTTTGCTAGAGGAGGAGTCCAGGAGTGGATTGCCTATGATGTTGAAGTCTCCACCAATGAGTAGTCTGCCTTGTCTTTGGTAAGAGATGGTTGAGTTGATTTTGTTGAAAAATTGGAGTTGGTTGGTATTTGGACCGTAGACATTGACTAGGGTGTATAGGATTCCGTTGAGTTTGCATATTAGGATATGGTAACGGCCTTGGGGGTCTGCTACTTCTGAGATGTATTGGAATTGAAGGGAGTCTCTTATGGCTGTAATGACACCACTTTTTTTCTTGGGGTTGGTCGCCATATCTATTGAAGGAAAGTGATGTATATTGAGTTTAGGGAATTTGGTGGAGGCAAAGTGGATTTCCTGTATGAATAAGATGCCAGCTTGTAAGGATCAAGCTTCTTTTTAGTAGTAGGGATCTTTTGTAAGGGGAGTTAAGATCACAGATGTTGATCTTAACCATTTTGTTGGATGTGGATGGGTTGTATGAATTAGTAGAGATGGTTTTTCAGTTGTGGAGAAAAGTAGGTTTCTTTTGTCGTAGGTGGAGAGCTTCCAGAGGGAAGGAGTAGTGAGGTTGGAGGTTGGATTGGTCGCTGGTTTGAGGAGGGTATTTCATCCTGTGGTGTAGGTTTTTGAGGGGAGAGAAGTTGATTAGAGTGACTGGTGGCATGAGGAGGGAAAAGGGGTAAGAAAATCTTGTAGAAAACACAAGTGACATGTGTAGCATATTTTGCTACTGTATAACAGGGAGATTTGAACACGCATGACTCACGAACAAAGTCATGCTGAACGAAAACTTGGGGTCAGAAAATGTTCGGATAGGGGTCATCTGCCAGCCTTTAGTGGTTTGTGAAGGTGTGTAAGGGATTGTTGGTTCATGACCATTCTGCATCCATTTGTTGTGGACGAGTAGAGGTGGATTGGTGAGAGTCCATTGGTATTATGTTGCATGTTTTGAGGAGTTCGATGCCTGTTTCTAGTGTTTTGATCGTATAGGGCCTTCCTTGGTGTTTAACAGTGAGCTTCATGGGGAAACCTCATTGGTAGCCAATTCCATGATTCCGCAGCGCTTTTTTATGGTGACAAGCTTCTTGCGGTTGAGGAGTGTGGCTTTTGATAGGTCGGCGAATAGTTTAATATTCGCTTGGGATGCTGGAATTGAGGTAGGGCGTCTAACAGTTATCATTATTTATTCCTTCACGTAGTAGCAGTGTATACCCGCTAGGATGTCTCTGGGTATTGCGGCCGGTAGGAATGACGGTTTTGGTATTGTGTGTGCGCAGTCTATGGCAAGCTCCACATCTGTGAGAGAAGGGATGAGGTGCTTCGTGTATTGTTGGATGTAAGGAACTATGTTTTCCATAGTGATAGATTTCGGTATACCGCGAAATTTAATATTATTCCGCCTGGAGCGGTCTTCTAGGTCTGCCAGTTTGAGGTTAATTTGTTCTATGTCGGCTTCATGATCTGCTTGTGCGTCTATTAGGTCATTGTGTGCCGTGAACATTTCCCCCATTTTATTCTCAATGTGGCGAATACAGGAATACGGGAATCTTGTTTTTGTACCGTGGTTGAGATTTGAGATAAAGTTGCTGTCAGATCATCATGTAGTGTTTGTCACAGAGAAAGAAGCATACTTTTCATTGAAATTTCAGTAATAGATTGGTCAGAAGCAGGAAAGTTTTCAATCAAAGATGGAGTAGAAGTAGCAGTAAATGTAGGTGGATAGGAAGGCTGGAGATCAGGTACAGATTCTATGTCCAGTCTGGGCCTGGACTTAGCAGGACTGCTAGTGGAGGGAGACAGGGGTGGAGAGGACTCACCCGGGTCTCCTGGGTATAGTGGTGCCTTGAGCCTGGGGTCTGTTGTTTGTGCTGCATGTCCCTTTGCCTGTGTGAGGAGATCGTTCTGCATGCATGCTCTGAGGGCTGGAAAGAAGCTTGTCAGCTTCCCTGGCTGCCCAGGTGATCTGCGGCGGCGAGGCATGGTCTGGAGGGTGCCGTATCCCTCTATGTCCTCTTATATGAACAGGGAGAGTTTTTTAAATTTGCTGTGTCCAGTTTGTGCCGGGATTTAGCTAGCGGCGGGATGGAGCTCTCTTCACTGAGCTGCCATCTCAGAGCCAGCAGAGCATGCTCCCCTGCCCTGGACGTTTTGATAACGCTGTGTATAGTCACGTTAAAAACGTGAGTTTTTCAGCTTATTTTTAGCGTTTAGCTGTGTTTTTCCGCATTTGTGGGTTTTTTTCCAAAAAAAAAAATAAAAACATCCAAAAACAATGGTTTGTGGCATTTTGCTGAGTTTTTCAGCGTTAGAGCAATTTTACAGCTAAAAAAACTCCTCTAGAAACCCACTAGTCCTGGGTTATTTTTCCAGCCAAAAAATGTCTCAGCCAAAAAACGTTGATTGCATTCTATGTGTGCATGGACACATAAGATAACATGCTGGGGGGTTTACTAGCTGTAGGAAAAAAAACATAAAAAGACAAAAACAGCAGCTGTAAAAATGTCAAGTGTGCATGAGAACTTATAAATGAACAATTGAAGTCAGCTGCTACCTGCAGATCAAATAACCATTGCAGAATCAAACTCCAATTGGAAAACACTCAGCTGGTATCTGTAACTACCTGAGATCACATCCACTTGCACTGCAAGTGGAAGCCGAAGATTTTGATTTGTGATATAGTGGAAATCCCCAGGGTTCCTCTTTGGGTGGCTTCCCAGTAACCTTCTTTGGTGCTGTTTAAACATTAGAAAACAGCAGGATTCTGCTGCTCACGCATTCTATAATTAATAAGTTACGATTCATCTATGACAAGTATGCCCCAGGGGCTCCACACTTCTAGCTCGATTACACTTATCCAGTTAGTGCAGTGCACCCTGCTGATTACTGATGGATCCATTATCAGCACTTAACAATATCACTACAGTTCTTCTCATCATTAGCCTAAAACTACATCCCTTAGTAGTAGTCAATGTTCTCTTCTAGACACAGTAATAGCTCTAAACATTTACTTCTTTTTCTTGTGTCATAAAATCATTATATATGTGATTGTTTCACCCTAAGCACATCATATAGATTTCCATTAATACATCTATCTGCCTCCATATTGTAATCTATGCATATATTTGTCAGTGTCACCATGCTGTGTATACAGAGAAGAGAGATATGGTAATGTATCTCTCCCCTACAGTTCTTCAATATTATTACTGGTAATAATGCTTATAATATACATTTACGTCAGCAATAGGTTTCAGCTTGACTGACTATAAATGTCTAGCATATATCTAAAGTAGAACTCCAGACAAAAATAAGATGAAAATAAATATCCATTAAAAGATAAAATAATAAAATCAGCTCTTGCTGCAATATTCACCTTCAATTCAGAGATTTCCCCTGCAATACTCTTTTTGAAGGCTAGGATCCATCAACCGGTTTCCTATGAGCCCTTTCTCTTGCCATAATCTTTTTTTTTAGACAAATAGAGCTTTCTTTTGGTGGTGTTTAATCACAACTGGGTTTTTTAGTTTTTGCTAAACAAACTAAAAAAAGAAAATTTTGAAAAATAAAAAGTTTTTTCTTAGTTTCCATTATAAAATTTTGTAAATAATAATTCTTTTCTTCACTGACATGCACTAAGGAGGCTGCAGTGATGGGCACTGATAAACAGCACTTGTAGGTGGCACTGATGGGAATTGACAGGCATCACTTGTGGGCATTGACAGGCATCACTGATGGGCACTGAATGGCAGCACTCATATGTATAGGGGGTATGATAGGCGGCACTGACTGGAACTGATAGGCAGCACTGATTGGGACTGTTAGGCGGCAGCACTGATTGAAACTGTAGTAGTAGAGGTTAATGATTCATACTCTGAATGGTCTAGGGTTGTCAGTGGTGTACCCCAAGGTTCAGTGTTGGGACCCTTACTTTTTAATATATTTATAAATGATATAGGGTCTGAGATTAAAAATCCCATTTCAGTCTTTGCAGATGACACCAAGCTGTGCAGTGGAATAATATTGTCCTTACAGGATATCTCCAACTTACAAGCCGACCTCAATGCGCTGTGTAATCGGGCAACTATGTGGCAAATGAGGTTTAATGTTGATAAATGTAAGGTTCTGCACTTGGGGCTAAGAATATGTATGCATCATACATACTGGGGGGGGGGGGGTACAGCTGGGGGAATCAATGGGGGGAGAAGGATCTGGGAGTTCAGGTAGATCATAAGCTTAATAAATGGCATGAAATGCCAAGCTGCAGTTTCTAAAGCAAGCAAAATCCTCTCTTGTATTAAGAGGTATACTCCATAGAGAGATATCATATTACCCCTGTACAAATCATTAGTAACACCTCATCTAGAATATGCAGGTCCGTTGTTGGCACCAATTCACAAAAAGGACATTGGGGAACTGGAGAAAGTACAAAGAAGAACAATCAAACTGATAAGAGGCATGGAGGAGATCAGCTATGAGGAAACATTAGAGGAACTGTATGTATTATCTCTTGAGAAGAGGATATTAGGGGGGATATGATCAACATGTATAAATACATCAGTGGTTCATATAGTGAACTTGGTGTAGAGTTATTCACCCTGAGGTCATCACACAGGACAAGGGGGCACTCTTTACGTCTGAATAAAAAGAGATTTAATCTCCAAATACGGAAAGGTTTCTTCACAGTAAGAGCTGTGAAAATGTGGAATAGACTCCCTCAAGAGTTGGTTCTGGAAAGCTCAGTGGATTGCTTTAGAAAAGGCCTGGGTTGTTTCTTA